>NC_133356.1:16338309-16480809 GCF_030506205.2 Paramisgurnus dabryanus
AAGCTAGAAAAATGAAAGTAGAAGACACTAAGGTTGTTCCATCACTAGAGCCCAGAAATGTAAGTCTATTGTGCTGGAGATGTCATGAAAATCATTCTCCAGGCTCTTGTCCTACTTTTAAAGCTTCCTTGGGCGGGAAACACTCTGGGAGTCAAGCCCAGGGAAATAAGGAGTTCCAGGGTCGTAATCAGCAAAAGGGTTTCGTCTCTTCTTATAATACTCAGCAACCTCTACAGAAAGATCAAAGTAATGGTAGGCAGAATTTTGTTAAACCAAGTAAGAAGGGTGGCCCTGCTACTCTTCGTCAATTAGTTGTTCCTTTAACAGTGAGGAATTGTATGGGGAAAGCACTTGTAGATACAGGAGCTACCTATACACTGTTACATACTGATTTGTGGAATCAAATGAAAGGGGCTAATGAACAATTAGACGGGTGGCATGAAGGACCTCTGTATTTGGCCAATGGGGATGCTACTGTACCAGTAGGGCAGAAAGTTTTGGATTTCTATCTGCATGGTTTACATTTCCAGGTCCCCACAGTAGTTCTTTCTGCTCGGAATTTGGTCTATTCAATGGTGCTAGGACTTGATTTCATAGCGTTGACTTGCTTGCAACTTAACATCAAAGATCAGGTGTATAGTTTTACAGAGGATGTGGAAAAACTTGTTTTCCCATTTCAACCACCAATTTCTCCTGGAGATTCCTGGAGATATTGTAAACCACCTGTGGATGTTAAACCTACTACTTCTCTTTACTGTGCTGTACCTCCAATTCAGCCTGTATGTCCAGATAGTGAGTATATAGATCATTGTGTCCAGGAAGAACTTAGTGTAGATCCTGCAGAGTTAATTCAGAATAAAGTAAGAGAGAGCATTGTAACTGTAAAGGAATCTTATGAACTTTATACCTTGTTGTATACTCACCCTGAAGTATGTACTTCATCTTTGGGTAGAACTCACTTAGTTCAACATAAGATCAAAGTGTGCTCTGAGGTAGTGATCGCACAAAAGCCTTACCGATTGTCAGAACACAAAAAGCAAATAGTTAAAGATCAAATTGATGATATGCTTGCACGGGACATTATTCAATCATCCCATTCTCCTTGGGCATCCCCAATAGTGTTAGTCCCTAAAAAAGACGGAAGTCAGCATTTTTGCGTGGACTATCGCAGGTTAAATGCAGTGAGTGAAAGTGATGCGTTTCCTCTTCCCACTGTGAGTGAAATCTTAAGAGTCACTTGCTGGGGCCACTGTGTTCAGTACCCTTGATCTCAACAGTGGGTACTGGCAAGTGGCGATGCATCCAGAAAGTATGGCTAAGACTGCTTTTGTGTCCCCTTTTGGGCTATATGAATTCAAGGTTTTACCTTTTGGTGTGAAGAATGCGCCTGCTACTTTTCAGCGGCTTATGAACAGGGTATTAACTGAGTGTTTGGGGCAATGTTGTCTGGTTTATCTAGATGACATAGTGGTTTACTCTGCAAATTTCAGCCAACATATACAGTATCTTCAAAAGGTCATGACATGTTTAAAGAGTGCAGGTTTGACCATTATTCTGAAAAAATTTCATTTCTGTCTGACAGAGATTAAGTTTCTTGGCCATGTAGTAACTCCTGAAGGTGTGAAGGCAGATCCTGCTAAAACAGAGGCCATTCAGAATTTCCCGGTTCCTACCAATTTAAAGGAAGTCCAATGATTTTTGGGACTGAGTGGGTGGTATCATAGGTATGTGCCTAATTTTTCAGCTATAGCAGAGCCCTTGAATGCCCTGAAACGAAAGGGAGTACGGTTTCAATGGACAGGTGAATGTCAGACATCTTTTGACAACTTAAATTTGATTCTGAATCTGGATTCGTTATTCTGGAGGATAAGGTGTATCGGAAGGTGTTTCATCCTTCTAGAGGAACACATTTCCAAGTGTTTGTTCCTCAGAACCTTCGCCAAATTATGTTGGAAGCCTATCATTCAGTAAATATACAGTAGCAGTATTTCAATACAGTACTTACAACGTAATACGTCACAAGTGAGAAATAACAGATTTAAGGTTTATCTGTTATCAGAGTGACCCACTGGATGTGAATTTTTAGGTAGATACTCAGCTTAAACTCCATTATAGAAAAGGCCTCCTTTCCATGGACTAGCAAGGATAAGTTGTCCCCTTCCACCATCTGTTGGCCCATAAACACTGCAGCTGGACTGATCAGTGTTGCTCTTCTCTCTCTCTCTCTCTCTCTCTCTCTCTCTCTCTCTCTCTCTCTCTCTCACTGCTGAGACCTCAAATACTGTGCTGACCAGAGACATAATAGCTAAACATGGTGTCTGTAGTCCTGCCTTACAGTTAAAAAAAGCCAATCATCTTTTGATAGAGACATCACAATTGTCACTAGGCTCGAGATGGAATTGGATGTCCTGCCTTACAGTTTTTTTACTGTTTATATAGCACTGAATTATTTCTCAGATTTTATTATTGATTTGCATTTAATTTGTAATTTGATAGCCTGGGTGCCAGCCCAACTTAGCCCCGCCCACAACATTTCAGGTTGGGAAGTTCGGTCTGCAGTCGCTCCGTTGTGGCGCTACTATGCGTGACTGAAAGCTGATCGGACCAATCAAATTGTCAGGGAGGGCTTTATATGATGATGGACAGATAGTAACAAATGTGATAAACACTATAAACACATATTTATATTAGATTTATGTTTAGTAGAATTAGTTTAGCAGGACTTGCATGCTTATGAGGTCATGTTTACCATCACATCATCTTAGCTTTTGTGCAATAATTACTTTGCTTTTCTCATATATCTTTTTATAGAAGAGTTTGTGATAACACAGGATGGTATATGAGTTCAGACAGGCCCATAGCACAGAAGTAGTGTCAGGGTGGTCATATTCTCTACTCATTCCTCACAGTGAGCACTGTGGCCACAATGCACCGCTAATCTCATTTGTCTCCCACACACTAAGTGAGAAAAAGTGAGAGAGAGAGTAAGACATGAATTGCAAAGTGTCTATGGCACAGCTGAGAGAAGACATTGGAGATAAATTACATGATACCAGGAGAGTAGCATAGAGAATATATGTTTTTTAAGGACTTTTTAACTCCTGGTGTGCTGGAGAAAAATTCGACCAGATCCGCAATCTTCTTATGGGATATGTTCTGTACTGCACACAGACACAGAGACGTATACAATCACACCAATGGAAAGCACATTTATATCAAATTAAGGACAATATTGCTTTGCATGCAGTTAGTAATAGACTGCAGAATGTTTAGGTGGGGGTGCACAAAAACCATCAGTGGTACCGACACATTACAGAAATTGCATCCTTGATGGCGACACTTCTAAAGATGATACAACTCAAATTTTAAGCTTTCCTTGAACTTCCTCTGGTGTACATTTTAATATGCCCATGCCTTGGGAATGATCTGTTTTTCCTAACACTGTTATGGCAATACTTCAAATGAAAAAGAATAAATAAAAATGATTTTATTTATTTGTGTGATTTGACAGCAGTTCTTTCAAGTGGTAGAAAAGCAGCATATAGGGACACCGTGAGGAAAAGCTGTCAGCATGTTGCATATTAATGAACTGCATCAGATGAGATTTTAGACTAGAACTAAAAGATTTCAGACTAGAAACTAGAACTGTAATTTTTATAAAAAAAATGTACAAATTTGAATTAGTAAGTTTTGTCATACATTTTAAATAATTGACATGACAATTACAAAACAGAGAATCATTTCAGAGATGACCCCTGTATTTCCTTATGTCTACAGTAGTGGCCAATGAGTGATTTTCAACTTTGACCAGCTGACATCTTTGCTGACAAATTGTATTCAAGATGCACAAAAATGTTATGCATATTGCATTATGCTTGGAGTATAAACCCAAGCTCAGCTTTGAGAAAAATTTAAGAAGACTTGGCAAAAGTTACACACATCTCACGTGCAAAGTTTTTGAAGACATATTAGAAGAAAATGACTTAAAAATTTTACCACAAACATGGATCAACAAATATTATTTAAAAGATGCTTTCTTACATGTGAGCTTTTTGCTTTTCCATGCATTTATGTTGTATATTTGACTGAAACCTTGATTTACTAATATGCTTGGGTTTGCCTTTTTACCAAATAATTTTTACCACCAAATATCTTAAAGGGCGGTTTCCCGGACAGGGATTAGACTAGCCCTAGACTAAAATAAGTGTAAGAGCTGTCCGAACCGAAAACAACTTGCACTGACATATCTTTAAACACATCAGTGCCCTTTGTTTTGCCTCAAAATGCACACAAGTAGTGTTTTTAGTAGGGCATGTTCGTTAAAACTAGTTCCTAATAAAAATATATAAAATGTATAAAAATATTTCCTAATTAAATTAAGGTGTAGTCCTGGCTTAAAATAATCCCTGTCTGGGAAAAACCCCTCAAAGTTTAGTGTTTTGTCCCTATACACCTCATATTTTGATGGTTTAAGCAACCTGACATGGCATAAAAAGATAATATTGAGCAACTTATTGTACACCCCCCCCCATCTTGCTGAGACAATAGCTTTACCAGATTTTGTTCTTCTGAATTTTTAACATCTCTGTGCCTCACCCTTTTAAATTCCCTGCCAAGAGCTGTGGTACATAATTAATGTGATGCCTATTTAACTTGGTTTAAGCATTTAAAAGCAGGGCCCACCCCCACTCACATTTAGAGTGAAATCCTGAGATATCAATTGCCTTGCAGCTGGCATACTGAAGAGCACCCTTACACTGCATCAAACTAAAGTGGAGTCATTAAATTGTTTCATTTTCCACATTCCTTAAGGGCTTCCTATTCCAAATGTGGGTGAAGAAGTTGCATTAGCCTTTTACTTTGTTTCACAGGTGGCCTGGACCAGTCTCTTGAGAATTTATTAGAGAAACAAATTAGTAAACGACAAATACTGTACAGTCGGCGGATCAATACTGCAAAATAAACCCTGATCATGTGGTCGGCCTTAAAAACTCCAGAAGTTGTTGTTTTGTGACAATGACAGGCTTAGATACATTATTATTTTTTTATACAAAATAATAAAAATATTTGACGTTATTAAAATATCAAGTTGTTTTTTATATTAAATGAAAGGAACAATGTACTACTAAAAATAAAGATTAAAAATGGGTCCTTAAATTAATCATTACTTATTTTGTGATTATTATAGTCTGTAGAAGGTTAAAATATCTAAAATTTGGTGTGTGTGTGTGTGTGTGTGTGTGTGTGTGTGTGTGTGTGTGTGTGTGTGTATGACCAATCAGACTAAAGTATACCTGTGTATTAAACTTCACTACATATCATAATTCATTGCAGTTTATAGTTATTTCTTCAAGTTTTTTTAATTTAATTGATTTATGACAACTTAGATAAGATAATGTATACTTTTTGCAAGATATGTAGCTATTTGAAACCATGTAGATATTGTGAAAAAACTCTGCTGGATCATAATATTAATGTCTACACTATTAAATCCTCAAGAAGCAGAAACTATCAGGCAGCTCTTTAGATTTTCTGCAAGGTGGAATACAAATGTTTGAGTTAGATTTCGATTTCTGTTAGCATCTCTCCCTGCGAGGCTGAACGATTGGGGACCCAGAGTCATTGAGTCCACATTCATTTGCATTGTAAGACAAACAGGAAATGAGATAGATGAGATTTCTGTCACGGCTCTATTGAGACAAGGTGAAAAAATGATAAATTGAGGGATAAGGGAGAAAACTCAATCAGAGACAAGAAGATAGCGCTTTTACTTTTACTGTAATCTCCTTTTAACCCCTTCCTGCCTAAAAGTGTTTCAAACAAAAATGAGTTGCTATAACTTATCAAGAAGTTTAAATGACCCTTTCTCTGTGATAAGCAATAAAGTAACTGTCTTATTTGAACTTCTCAGTGAAGTCTTTTACATGTCAAAAGTCAGTGATGTTTCATACTGTTATAGCATAATGAGTTATCATGGCTAAATTAAATGGCTGCTTGTTTGTCTAATACCTTATAGTAAATTCAACAGCAAGATCTTTCAAATGATCGTAAAACTGAGAATTACTGTGTCTAAACTACAAGCCATGTAGAGAATTACACGGCATGTAACTTATGCGAGTATACGCGTCTTCTCGTTTGAAAACAATGGTTTCTTAATCCGAAGCCTGCAGCTGCGGAGGTCGCATATGCAGGCTGCATACGGCGCAAGTCATAAGCATATTACATGATAGATAGCAAATATAAATGAGAATAAATAACTTAACTGTTACTTGAAAGGAATAATATCCTCCTCCAGTCAGTCTTGATACGGAAGGAGTTTCATTGTTTTTATGAGGTAAAAATGAACTCTTTAATCTAATAAAACTTTATGGATTGTTTTGAGTGATTGCCTTCATTTCCAAATGAATGGTCTGTACTGCCTGTGGGCGTGACCTCATTACCTGTAATGAGGCGGTACCCACTGGCGGTACCCACTATTCAGCAAGAATAAAGGGTACCTCTCTTTACTTTTAAACAGATTATATAAACAGGCAATATTTGTTTTCGATTGTAATTAGTTTGTTTAAAAGTATATTTCAGGCTTTCTTTAGATGTATGTATCATGTTTGTGTGACGAGTATTTTTGAGGCAACCTGTTTATTTGACAAAAACACAGATATTTGTTGTTATTGTGAATGTACACAAATAAAAGTAGACCCTTCACAGTTTCAAATGATCTCTAACACGTAGGTGTATGATTATTAATGATGGAGTATTTTAAGTTGATTTTGATTTGATGAGGAGAAAACACGTCAAAACGTGGCACAGCGTTTTTGGACCCCAGGGAGTTTTAAACCTAAAACACATGGACTTAGAGAACTCAAAAAATCAACTTAAGAAATCAAGTGTTTCCACACAAATGGCCTGTTAAGAGGATCGCACACCGGCTGCGCAGCTCAGCGCCGCGCCGTTCTAAAAAAATCGAACACATTGCTTTCTATGAGTATATGCACACCGGCGCCGCCAGGTGGCGCCTGTCTGTGCCGCCCAGCTGTGACTCAGGAAGTTGTTCAAATACCTGTAGCGCCACACATCGCCACTCACATAGTTTAACATTAAATAACATCATATTTTATGCAGAAATTTGCAGTTAGCCTCTGAAAAGCACTAAGATGTAAGATGAGTGAGAATGTACTAAGAGGCCTAAAAGAAACTGTGAAGGTGTTTCTTATCTCGGCATCCATCACTGCTGGCTCTCCTTGTCCTTGACATCTGTCTTTAGTGCTGTAATTGTCAGACATACTTTATTCCTGTGTCACCTGCAGCTGCCCTCCTTTACAAAACTAACAGAATTCTTATCTGTTTTAGTGTTTGTATGTGTATTCAATGGAGAAGAAAATGAAGTTTGAATAGGGCTATTGTTGTGCACATACGTCACAAACTAACTATCTATCATATTTTTAAAATAACAAATGAAAAAGATAACAAATAAATTCAGTTGGTCCAGATGTAATAATTGTAATAAAATAATAATTTTGCTACAGCAGGTGATATAATTGGTAGGGTCGCTCTGGCCTGATCTGTATGTCACATTCAGTTAAGGGGGAATGATAGGACCACATAAAGCCTGTTGGACCGAAAGCTGCCTTTGATCTTGCCCGTACATTCGCTGTTCTTTTTCATGTGCAAAACAGAGGCCATGTGTGCCTACTTCATATTACATTTATAAAGCTGTACTTCAACAAAACAAAGAGCCACCTCCACACACGCATACACACACACACACACTTTATCTTTCGTTTTATGTTTATGTAAACAGGTTCACATTTTTTATTGATTAACTTTCAAAGCTCTGTTTCCATGCTGTTATTGATGTCTGAAAACATCAATGTTTATAATATTTCAGTCAGAAGCTGACTTTTGATATGAACTAAATTGAATCAACTAAATGCCTCACAAAACTTTTAAATAGTAAAATTATATCTTAGAGTTATAGTAATATTATATAGAATATCTCTTTAGCCCTACTACCATAAAAATGATAGCAGTATATGAAATACATGTGTTCATTTAAAGGTTTTGTAAATCAAATGAACAAAAAATAAATTGAAGACATTTCTAAAAACAATGAAAAATTCCTTCTGTGTATTTAAAGCTTTGATTGTGTTTACAGTGCACAATATAACATGTGTTCATGTTTCATGTGTAAAAACGCGGTATTTTTCTCACAATTTACTAATCTGTCTACCGGATTTTTCACTGTCCTCAGGCTGATGTCTTCCATGTTTTATGAAGTCCCTCCTTCAGAAATACGTAATGAGTTCTGATTGTGTAGCTTGTTTAGTGTGTTGTGATTCGAGCAGCTTAGCTTGCCGTTAGCTTAGCTGGCGACTGAAGTATTCCTGTGGGCGGAGTAAAAACTGTTCTACTGTCGTCATAAAAGCAGGAAGTAGAGGGCTATAGTACAAACCGGCCGTTCACTGTAGGCCTTAAAAGGTGAATTCAGTTAAAGAAAAAATATCGCCTGGCAGTGAACTTTGAACTTTGTCATTTTACAAGTTTTTATTTATGCTATTATAGCAACATTACACACTAACTACGGTTTAAAAAATGGGATCAGAAAGAACGTGCCATTTAATCTTTATAGTCTTTAACAGAATGCTTGGTTGGTCCTCCTCTAAAAAAAACTTTCCCTTGTGGCTGACATCACAAATCCTTGTAATTTTAACATTTTAGGGAGTTTTGCTCTATCAAACTAGTTTCTAGCTTACTCACTATGGGCATTTGGATTTAATGGTCACTATTTACAGCAAAACTGCTTTGAAGCGAAATAGCTTGTAAAATGTGTTAAACAAATAAAATAGATTTATAACGCCCATATTTTCTGAACCAATCAATTACTTGTGGTTGTAATCGAGTATGCCCAACATTTATGTCCTCACTGAACATCCTGTTTTCCCCATAAAAACAAGTTAAATGGTCAATAAACTGTGCTCCTGTTGACATTTATTATAACAGACCTCACATCCAATAAGAAAGAAACAAAAGAAGGAAACCAAAATACATTCAGTATTAACATTTACTTTGTGACATAGCTTATACTGTAGCTAACAAATGACAACAGCTGACACATCCTGAGAGAAGTTGACTAATCTGGTTTTCCACAAGAACAAGCGGCTATACACATCGCGTTTGTCAGCGTTTGCGTCTGCATGTGTTTGAGTCCTGTCACACTTTTGGTTGAGTGATGGAGTGCACTGTCAGTCAGTAAATTGTATTCTGTGTGGTGGGAGGACAGAGTCTTTGTTTCTGCCACAGTAAATAGTGTAATCTCACAGTGCTGTTTACCTCAGCACCACATTCAATGATAGATCCGCCTCTCAGTACTGCCTCTGTACTCTACACATGAACAAACACTCACAAACATACACAACATATTACACAAACACACACACTATAGACCGTACCGTGTACCTACTGACAAAACTTATTACTAGTGACAAGAGACGGCAGAGTAGTGAAGTGTTCTTTGAAATGTCAAGACTGAACTGATTTAAATGTGGACACCAAACGAAAACTTACAATGTAAAATACAACAAATGTTGGAGAGTGAAAAATACTACGGTTAAAGAAAGTGATTCCAATCAAACAGAATTGCAGTCCTATCCACGACATAATGGTTGTATGTCTGTGGATGGCAGAGCTGAGGTGAAGCATCAACTCCTGTTTCTTCCGGTCCCCTAAGCACAACAACACAAACAATGGAATTGTTTATACATTTACCACAGAGCATGGCAGACACATTATCTCTGCTGGCTTATAATAGCTTCTATTACAGAGCCTGAATGATCGGCTGCATTCAATGCCTTTGATCACATTTCAAAGACAGTCCAGGTGCAATGAGACACTCACAGAAAGTAATAGGAGGTTTATTTTAACTGGCGTTGGGAACTGATGGTAAAGCGGTAAATATAATTCTGGCTTTGATTGAGTGTAATAAGAAAGTATTTTTGGTGAATATTAAATTCATCCTTGACTTTAAGTTAATGGTTAGAAGGAAGTATATTGGGTCATCTAGACAACTAGACATTATGTTCTTTAGCGGAGATCAAAGTAGGAAATAAATAATCAAACAAACATAAAAGACATGTAACACAGACACTCTCAACTTGAATTAACCTTAAGCTAGTCAACCAGTATTTTTTTGATGTTTCAGTGATGTGATGTTTTACAGTGTTTAGTACTCATGTAGGATAAATACTGTAAACTTTCCACTAGGAAAAGGTAAAATGGAATGTCTAAAGTTGTATATCCAGCTTGGAAACTCATGCAGAGTTGACAAATCTAATTTGTCAGAGATATGCATCAATGTGCTTCAGTTCCTACATAAAGAGACACTGAAGGTTTAAAAAAACATCCAACTTTGAATATAACACAGAATAAAAGTAAAGCTCCCATTCCTATGAGGCTAAAGTTCAAAGCAGCACAAAATTAGATTGAAAAGTTAGACAGTAGAGAAAAGATTGATTTAATATCAATCACAAACTGTTGCGAGCTGACGCTGACCATGCTTTGAAAAATGACCAGTGTGGTGAAAAACAGCCTTATTATATACTGTATTAAACTGGAATAGCATTACATCAGTGTTGGATTTTAGCAGTGAGATTACAAATTGCAACCAACAGCTCCACACCAAACCCCTCAATTTCGAAAACCCAACGAGAAGCTACAATAGCTGACATAGGACAAACGTCGTCATCTGAGACAACGTAGATATGAAACATGCTCTGTTTAAAGCTATACTGTAGAAACATGGCACCGACTTCCATGTAAGACCCGTGGTGTATGTACTGTAAGCATACATAATAAAGGCTAGATGTCTCGTCCGCGCTGCTGGCCAATGGAGGTCGATATCTGCACCTGGCAGCCATTTTGTCACAGTCAGCTCGCTTACTCATAACACTGTGTTTTAATGGTGCATGCACTTTTTAAATAACTATAACTTGCACAGTTTTCTACCGATTTTTAAACTGTTTGGTTTGTTATAAATGTCAGAGATGTACTTATGCACTGCATACTTCTGAATAATGTTCATGAAACATGTTCAGCATCCAGAATTATAGCCACGTTACTAACGTTTGTAAGAAACAAACCATTTGTAAAATATGTCAAGATTTCAGCAAGATAAGATTATTTGTGTTTGTGCAGATCACTCACCGCATCAGGTATACACAGAGCCCGCCGGAAAGCTTGCCTGTGACAAGATGGCCACTGGTGATGACGTCGTAAGACATCTAGCCTTTATTATGTATATCTATGTATGTGTTATAGTAACGAAACATTTTGATTCATTTATTCGTGTCTATGGCATTTCTTTTTCTTTTATCAAACTTTTTTTTCTGTCTCAAGCACAGATGTCTGTTTTGTGTCACTCGCACAAATTTATAAATAATGTTTTTGTGTCTGTTGCACGACATTTCATTTTATGTATTGTTTTCTTATTGTTTTTTCCTATTTTCTTAGCATTGTCGCTAGTGGTTGAGGTTAAAATCACTTTCTATTACATTTTTACACATCCTAACCCAAACCCCAACTCCAACTCCAGGCGAGAAGAATTTTAAAACCAGACGAAAAACGTGTAGAAACCAATACATAAATGTACATCCTAACCCCAACCCCAAGCAACAATGATTTAAAAATAGGAAAAAAATAAGAAAACAGTACATAAAATGACACAAAAATAAGTCGTGCCACAGACATGGAAAACTATTCATAGAAATTTGTGCAAGTGACACGAAAAAGACATTTGTGCTCAAGGCATGAAAAAAAGCTGAATTTCGTGCCATGGACACAAATAAATTAATATATTTTTTATAATAACACGACTTTCTGTGATATCATGTTGGAGCCATGGTGTGTTTAGATAAAAACAACTTATTCTAAAGGTAATAAATTGTACCTTTAAAATTGTCTTTAAATTAGAACAGACATGGGGGCTCATTTATAGCTGCGTAAAGGCCGCCCCCAAATTTGATCATATGAAAATTTCTCAAAAGTGCTTACTTGTGATTCATAGATTAAATGTACGCATGAAAAAACATGCGTGCGCTTCTCTTTCAGATTTGAAATTTGTAAATCACAAATGATTTTGAAATTGTGCGCAGCTCCTGCCAAATGTATAAATGTAAATGTCCATCTAAATGTGCTTTTCCTGGTATTGGTAATACATTATATGTCAAATGTTATTAAATGCTATATTGTGTGTCATTATTTTATATTAAATGTAGACTTTTACTGTGTGTAGCCTATTGAACAGTCACACTACATTACAGTGTTACAGTTTAATAAGATTGAATATGACAAATTCACTTATTTATAATTACATTTTCACACATGTGTAATAAACAATCATGATTTTATTCTGTATATGACTGCTAAATGCATAAATAGGTTATAACAGAGAACCGTCACCAGTATGAGATCAAACACCACATGACAGCAGCAGGTGTTGATGTTGCTCAAGGACTTTTTGTAATGAAGTATAACCTTTCATTAAACATTACCCTTAAAAAGACAGAGAGGTTTGACATGGCCAGAATGTGATAACTGTTGTGTACACTGATGTTATCTTTGTCATTTTTTAGGAAAACGGCTTAGGGCTTGAAGTGTTAGCTAATTTAAAATCAATACACAATTACAACACACTGACAAAATTACACTTACAGAAGTCTCAAATACTTACTGCATGAGAAGTTAAAATCCTTTAGGAAAGACAAAACAGTTGAGAGATGTTTGAAAAGTTGTCATGGCAATATAGTGGGACAGCTGGAACATTTAATAAGGAACATCAATGGACAAAGTCTAGATGTAAGAACAATTTTATAGCATATGAGATTTGGGATATTGGAGGAATTTGCTTTGCACCCACAAAACAGCATGCAAATTGTCCAAGCATCACCTACGTGTTTTGCCGGTGGGGGAGATCTCGCAGTATGTCACTGTGTCACCACAGGAGCCCAGATTTGACAAGAGAGCACAGTGGGAAGGATGCCCAGATTAGAATGAGTATAAAACTCCTGTCTAATCAAAACCACCACTATATGACTATAAATTAAAGCTGTTATAAACGCTTTCATTTAAGCAGTTTAGTGTCGATTGGTTATACTGGTAATGTTACCTAGATGTGCATGTGAATACCACTTTGATACTGCAATACTACTCAAACATTCAAAACTTGCAACGATAACTCTAAGCCTCAGAACTGAGTTAAAGGGGTCATATTATAGGGCTAAAAAGCACATTACTTTGTGTATTTGGTGTAATACAATGTGTTTATGTGGTTTATGGTTAAAAAAAATCATTATTTTCCACATACCATACATTTTTTAGCACCTCTAAGTCCCGCCCATCTGAAACAGGTCGTTTGGTACAAAGCTCATCTTTGTGAGAAAGCGCGATGTCAATGGGTGTGAACTGATTGGCCAGCTATCCAGTGCGTTGTGATTGGCCGAATACCTCAGTAACGTAATCGGAAATATGACGCTCCTTGCCAAGTTTTGGAAAATGAGCTCCCAAAACAATAGTGAAAGCCACGAGATACTATCGTATTTACTACTACCTTATCAACACGAGCCTGAATCGGACCCAGAAAACACGGATGGCTAAGCTAATCTATCAACTTTACCAGCGCGATGTGAGCAGAACGTAAAAGATGGTAAAGTAAGGATACTAAAACATAAACCATGTTTGCATTTGTGAACGTAGAAACAACAAACAATCACTAATCTGCACTTCTCAAATCTCGCGTTTGGATCATCATTAGGAAATGCATTAAAACACAGGCGCGTCTCTGCACCAAACTCGTCTTTGAATCGTCAGTGAGGAAATGTATTAAATATGAGAACATCGGCTACTTACAGGATGTCAGTGTAGTTGCAAAGTTACAATTGCTCCACTTTTTAGACGAAGCCTTTGTGTACATCCAGCGGTTGTACTCCGTGATGTTTAGAAAGTAATCCTCCTTAAAATGTGCAGCACACAATCGAACATTTGGGCTGTACTGTTCTGAAACAGTGTTGTTAATAAAACCTAACCACTGGTTTCTTAATGTTTACTCTGTTGGAATGTCAACCAAAGTAGTTTTGCAACGAAACACAGCGTCTGCTCGACATGGCGGAAAAAACAATACTACAGCGTGATTGAAAGTTACACCCTCTATCTTTGCGTCTATACGAGGGCGGTGTTATGAAAATGTTCAAACCAGTATGACGTCAAACTGCATGGGCGTGTTAACCTAGCCGTTTTAGGTGGGCATGGATGAGGCTTCATGTTTAAAAAGAATATCTCTTTGGATTTGAAACTTTAATTTTTGCAACTTTACAGATCTTTTATGTGCACAGTCATCATTTAATACTCTAAAAACAAAGAAAAACATGCAATCTGACAATTTGGGTTTTGTTGTAATAAATATTTCTAGGCAAAAAGCAACAACATAAGCATTAGGATTGAAGCTTGGAGAGTAGATAATGGGTTTAAAGGAACCATATAACCTCCAATAAGCATTTCATTATCGTAACACACCTCATGCTTTGGAAACGGACCATTAGGTGATACGTGTAAAGATGATTAATCTTTTGGGAAGACACTTAAAAGGGTGTTCTTTTAATGACCCCTTTTATCCACCTATGTTTAAAGATTAATCAGCATTTTGAGCTTTGGATTTCCCATGTGGCTTGTCATTAACAAATCAGAGCTGGACTCATGAAGCCTACTTCTCAGCCAAGCCTTAAAAATAGCTGTATTTTTAAGGAAAAGCTCCACCCAATGACTTGTTTTGGCAGAATTATAAGGTTATTGGAAGAATCGAATGTGTGTGTTCTCACGGTTCTGACAGTTCTAGAGCAGGTTTAGCCTTCACTGCACAACAACAGAACAAGCTGTCCATTCCTGAAGAAACTCAGGGAGAGAGAGAGAGAGAGAGAGAGAGAGAGAGAGAGAGAGAGAGAGAGAGAGAGAGAGAGAGAGAGATGAGATGAGATTCTGATAGTTAAATTAATGAGCAGCCGCTAGCAGGGAAAAGCAGTGTGTTGGTTTTCAGCCATCATCCTTCCAGTTCAAGCAGAACTGACACTTTGTTTATTTGTTTGGATTTACTAAAGCTTGTGTTTAAGAAAAATATTGTTTAGGAACTCTAAATGGGCTCATTGGAGTCGCAAAATTGATCATTGTAAACAAAAGCTGCCTGTTGCTTAAAATGAATGAATACAAAAATGTGAAAATAGTGGTCTATTAAGAGCTATTATTTATCAGCAGAACTACTTAACATGCATTACTGTAGAGATACATAACATGTTAATTTCAAATGTAGTTTCACAAATACAAAATAGATCACAGTTTGATTTCGTCAGCCGGTAAGCAAAATACTCTGTTTGTTAACTAGTTCAATTTCAACAGGTAATTAAAAATGCACATGCACATTTACATAAAATTCAACTTGCAGAAATATAGAGATGAAACAGCAAATTCAATGGAGTGATAAATTGAAGTTAATCCCAGAATGACATGCCAGGCCCACACATTATAATGAATGACGAGGAGACATAAATATAAATAAGTTCCCACTATAAGCATTTAATTGCATTTGCCCACCAGCCATGAAAACAAAGTCAAGCTTCCTTTACTTAATTAACCGCAGACAGAGAAAACATAAAGGCTGTTTACAGACAGTGGACATCAGTTGGTATGATAATGATACTTGGAAAAAAAAAAAAAAATAAAATAAACAAAAGGAAACTGCATTATCATGTGAAGACCTTAAAAGACAATTGGGACAGCAATATTTACATTGTGAAAATGAGTAATGACACAAACAAACATTAAGACTGTAAGAACTGTGCTCTATATCAATACTCTCTAAAGCCTTTTCTGGACTCCATAAATATCTGCGATGGGGGAAGCATTACTGTAACATGAAGCAGAAGAGAAAACTGTGTCTGTACGCTAAAAAATAGTATACAGTTTACACCATGTCCTGTGTACGGTACACATTTCCTTAACTGCAGGCATATGCCACAATCCAACAATACAGATGGGTTCTGAGTGATTTATAAATGAATATAAATGAAATTAATTTAAATTACTAATGCTTTGTTATCTCTAAAGCACACTTTGTTTTTAGATCATTGATGTGACATCAACATGCATTGGAAGTCTACATAAAGGAAGTCTATCTGATGGTGGTCATTATGCATTACGTACAAGATAACTTGAAACACAGCACTGCTATCATGCCTTTATATTCTCTGTCTGTTTTCAGTGCATTTATCACACCATATGCTGACTCTTTCTGTCAGGCTTAACATGTTTTCAGGGCATTTTGTACAACCGAGACATGTCTTGTGTAGCCAGGCATCTATGACCCAGCGCACGGGCACAGAGATGACTGACATGTGGAGGGGAAATGTCATGACAAAAACATGCCCTCCATTTTCTGTACTCTACTTTCCCATAGGCCACTCTCATTTCTTCTTAAGCACAGCCAAAGTGTTTCTCACAGCTGTGTTTAGCAATTCAAAACAGGATTGTGTTTTTTTCTAAGGTCACCTAACAGAAGATATAGAGGAAATGCAAAGTCTTAAATCTATTACTGTCACGTCCTGCACCATTGTGACATTTTATGGTAATTTTAATTTTGTTTAGAAATGCAAGATGAGATATAAACAATGGACACATTTAACATTATGTTCCCTGACCAAACCCTCATCCAAATAGTCTAGTTTACTAAGCATTTATCTAGCATCATTACCCATGATTCCAGCATGTGTGCCACTAATGGTATAAGGAGTATAATTCTGGCTGATGATCAATAAGTGCACATGTGGGATATGCTTGAAAACAACAATTTACTCTAAAAGGAGTAGAGATTGGCAAAACGGCACAGAAATAATACAAATTTGCACAAACACTGAGCACTATGCTATTTATACATATCAGTTATGACCACAGCGAGGCCATTTCTTTAGGTGCTTTACATACTATTAGTATATCTATTATCTGTCAGTGCTGTATGTTGGACATCAAAGAGCTCTTGTACTGCTGGTTTTATTGAGCAGAAGACACAAACCGTTGTCAGCTCCTGAAAGAGAATACAAATGAGAATGTGGTCTGAATGTTTAAAGATATTTACTATGATTATTATAGTACTATGACCTGAACAGCCCTTTTTAAAGTATGTAACACCTGTCTACACTACTGTATGTTTTTGCTTTTAACAGTGATTTTTTATATTATCCTTCAAAATAAACAGTAATGGTTTTGTTAACATTTGGCTGATGTGTGCAGCAGAGTACCAAAGAACCTTAGTGCCTAGTCAATTCCTTATCTCAGGATGTTATTGATTAGGCCTACATGCGTGAGCATTTAGTCATTAACATGCCAATGCTAATGAATTTAAATAGAAGGAAAATGTATCAATTGTATTTAAGAGCAAATATATTCAGTTCAAATCTATAAATACAATATAACCTTTGGTGGCATATTTAAGAGGATTGCTGGCGAATGGCTCGCACCACGGGTTTACTGTATAGGAAAAACAGCAATTGTTCAGTACAGCAGCTCATTAGAAGCCAGTTATTGTACATTTTCTAAAACTCTCATTGTGTTCCAAACAGAGACACATGAATAAAACATTCACTGCAAAGAATTTCTCATCTCAATACTGCAGACAACAAAGCAAAATGTGAGCCTTCTGAAATCTAAACCTAGAGCTTTAAAGTTAGCTTAAAATGGAAGTGGTGATTGTCTTATTTTCCCCGTCGTGACATATCCCAGTGAAACGTCTTCTGAAATGAGAAAATAAGGTAGGGCGAGACTTGATTTCGTCCATCGAGAACTGATTGGATCATTTGAAGTTGGGACATGTTGCTACTTGCTAATCGCTGCGATCTTTTTCCAGGCCCCGTCCTAAAGACAGATTGTCTCGAGGAGGAGACTGGTGTTTTTGATTAAAGATTATGAGGGCACATAAAATTTTTTTTTAAATAATGAAGCTCACAGATCAAGTACTTTGTAAAAAAACATATCCACAAGTTTCCAACGTCAAAAGTGGGTGTGTCTTCCGGTTCGAAGTAAACAAGCGGGACGCATAGCAGGACGTGACACTCATTAATTTATTAGTTGACAGTCTAAATATATAGCGATCCAAACTTGCTAACGCCTAACGACGTGGGAACACATCCCCAACGAAATAAAAAAGGGTGAAATAACAGTACCCTCCGCAGTAGATAGTTGGGTATGGGTTTGGCTTCTTATCCACGAAGAGAAACGAGCACACAAACAAATGTTTGGGGGTGTTTTTAAGTTTAAGTTCTTCAGCCATATTCTTTTTGATTCGTCGATCGTCTTTTGGGAGGTGATGGAAACTGTACAGTCATTGGCAGGAACACTCCGATTTAGTTTTAGGCTTATGTTCAAAACACTAACGTTTAAGCCACTGACTTAGTTTATTCCGGTTATATGTACAACCACAAACAGCACATGTTGTCCCTGAGCTCCATAATGACATCTCTCATAAAGGTTTGCGACTGAAAAACACCTAAACTGTTCACACAAAATACCATTGATATACTACTTCCACCGCCTCACAGAAAGTTTCACGAACTTTCTTTTTTACAGTAACTCCCCCATGGAAACTTGTGGATAAATATTTCATAAAAAATTTTCATTTTAATTTGATCCCAACTTAACTTTTGTATCGCACTTTATCCAAGGTCTTTGGCAACATACAGTAGTAGAAAAATTTCAAACAATCATTAAGGATTGTTACAAGTAAAAAGTTAAAGTGGTCATTTTTTTGTGATCCAATTTTTCCAACTTTAGTTAGTGTGTAATGTTTCTGTTAGAGCATAAATAATACCTGCAAATTTATAAAGCTCAAAGTTCAATTGCAAGGAATATATTTTCTTTAACAGAATTCGATTTCAAGTAGAGAACGGCCGGTAAAAAAGAATTAGAAACAAAGTCCAGGTACTCAGTAGGATGCAAAAGTTAAGAAGCCTTTATTTGTCGAGGGCTAAAACATTTAAACACCAACACGTATTGGCCCACTGGCCTTCATCAGGGTCGTTTGGACTACAGCCTTCTACTTCCCGGATGTATGACGCCAATATAAGAGTTTAACCTCCACCCACAGGTATACGGCAGTCGTCAGCTAAGCTAAGCTGCTGTCAAATCACAACACAATATAGCTCACAATCAGAACTCGTTACGTATTTCTGAAGAAGGGACTTCATAGAACAAGGAAGACATCAACCCGTCAGTGAAAACAGCGGTATACAGATAAGTAAACTATGTGAAGAATACTTCGTTTTTTAAACAGAAAACATGAACACATGTTATATTGCGCACCGTCAGATCTATTACTATATGTAGCTTAACAACTATATCTAAACGTATTAACCCTATAATCACATCATAACAGGATACTAATACTAATAACTAATACTGTGATGAGTTTGTTGACATGCTGTCATGTAAAATAAACACAATTGTGCAAGGACTATTAAAATAAAGTGAAAGCATGAAATTTTAAATAAAAAAAGAATTAGTACACTCTAAAATCAAACGGTGCTAAATATTACTAAAAGTGGTTCTTGGCTCGTAATCATAGAGGAACCATTTTAAGTGCCATATAGTACCAATAAAGCACCTGTGTAGCACCTGTGTAGAACCATATGTAATGCTATAGGGGTGTTATTTGACCCCCGTATGGTTCTTCATATTCATAGGTGCTTTATAGGTGCTATAGCACTAAAAATGGTTCCTCTATGATTACAAGCTTTAGTGCTATTTAGCACCGTTTGTTTTTAGAGTGTACTTTGTATATAAATGTTTAACTTTATCGAGAGAATGAACTCATGCTCATATTTACAAAACTGTGAACTTACAAAAACGTAGGTTTGAACTATAGAACCCTAGATTCTCAGACTTTTGGACCTTTTTTACCTTAAGAACTGTTACTGAGAGAAATGTAGGACAATCCAGTGATGGATTACAGTAATTTACCTACATTCATACCATTCAAACCTTACAATCCATGTTTTCTGTAATAATGGAATGTAACTACCTTCTCAGTAGCTTACAAAAGGGATCATGTTATTTCTGTAATGTGTAATTTTAAGTCTCAGACGGGACTCAGCCAGCTGTGACTGCTGTCGGAGTTGTTTCATTACCAGTGGGCTTCTTGCCTTTGGAAATGTCACCAATTCGAGCCCAAGTCAGATCAATCTGGATGGAGGAAACATTCCTGTCACATCAATGAATGGCTGTGCCGAGCACCGGCAAGAAGGTGAGAGCAGGAGAAGAGAAGGAAAGTCTCTCCTATCAGATTGCGTTAGAGCAGACAACTGCTCATCTGTATTTACATCTGGGCTTGTAGAGGGGATAATGGCATTTCTTTTATACAGGGAATCTGTGCTCTGGCTTTAATTGTGAAATGGATAGAGATTTCAGGTCAAGAATTTTGAATTACATAAACATTACATAAAAATATTTTGACGACATTCATGATAGCATTTAGCAGATATGCATTACAAACAAAACGTCAAAAAAAAAAAAAAAAAAAAAAAAAAAAACACGTGTGTGGGACAAAACCCACACACTTTTTAAAACCGGTGATATTGGACCCAATCACTTTTCCTCTAATTTAGTGCATATGTCTTTTCACTTGTCAGAGTCAGTCAAATCCATTCCACTAAATTGGTAAATTAACTCCATTCCTCGTTTCAGTCTTGACTTTCACGCTGCTTCCTCAAATCCATTTTGTGTTTTCATTACTTTTGCATGTTGCACTCAACAAAACAACACAGTACACAAAGCTTTTAGCTTTTAGTTTAATTAAAAGGCATCAGAATACAAGAAAATGGCAAATACTCCATTAAATGTTTTGGACCCACCCACAGTTTTTTTTGCTTTCAAAGCCCATGTGTTCATGTCAATGTCAATTTTTTTAACAATATAAGCTGACCAATGTGGTTAACATAACTAAAAAATATTAATTGCATTAAGAACATTCAGGCAATGTCCGTGCGACGAGCGGGCCCATGGGGGTGTAGGCCGGTCACTTGTGTTTCTGTGCCCCCTTATTTTTCGAAGTGCCTGTTATGGTACATTCGCACGGGACAGAAGCATTAACGCTTGACGGAAGGCGTGTCTGAAGCTTGGCCAACAGCCAATCACAGTGGCTGCAACACATGCCATTCAAGGACTTGCATACCACTAAAAGTATTTTAAAAATAAATATATATTTTTTTAACATTTTGAACTTTCTGCAAATAATTAAAGAGATAATTGGCTTATTCTCCTATATAGTGAGTTACAATTACAGATCAAAGCATGTATCGACTCTTCAAGTCGACTTCAAATAACATCATCTTGACCAAATTATGCAAGTAAAATAAGTTTGGTTTGGCACAGCACTCAGGGGCATCAGTTTGTGATGAAAAGTGGTGGGGACAAAAGATCAGATGAAAAAACATTACAGCAGGGGACAGGAAAAATATTGAATAACGGCGCATCAAAAATGGGCATAGTGTAGGGCACACGAAAATACTCAACTGCACATATAACCTGCATCAGCTCAACCAAACAGTGCCAAAGCACCATGCTGTAGAAAACAGCAGCGCGTTAAGTCAATGATTACAATGAAATTCATTACATATATAAAAGAAAACACACCATAAGCATACAACGCAATATATTTGACCCTTGACCATATAATTCGCACATGTATCGCTTGATTTTTCAAAAAGTGGTGGGGACAAAATCAGCCATTTCAAAAAGTGGTGGGGACATGTCCCCAGCGTCCCCAGTGTAAATGACACATATGACAGCACTACTAATATTTTTCTAATGCTATGGGTCAATGAAACTGCTCCTTATAATACAACCAGTGGTTAAATTGGCTTTTGTAGGGAGGGGGAGCCCTTATTTACCGTAAAAGGTCATCATTCAAAATCGCGCCGTAAAATTACTTAATGTATTTTACACCAAAGGGGCTTTTTTTCCAGTATTAATGTGTAAGGTATAGGTTGAGTAGTTATTCAAACAAAGATAAATACTTTACAATTCACTTAAAGTTTGCTTAAAAGCTGTGCCAGAGGTTGACCCAAACTTTAAAACCTGAACTTTTAAGGGGTGGTTTCCCGAAAAGGGATTAGCTTAAACCAGGACTAGGCCTTAGTGTAATTAGGAAATAAAACTAGTTTGAACAAACATGCCTTACTAAAAACATTACTTGTGTGCATCTTTAGGCACAACAAAGGGCACTTATGTATTTTAAGATATGTCAGTACAAGTTGTTTTGAGTTTGGACAGCTCTTACATTTATTTTAGTCTAGGACTAGTCTAATCCCTGTCCGGGTAACCGCCCCGAAATTATGCAAATCTATGAGTCTGACACCCTATAGGCCTATGCATTTGTTGCACATGTCATTATGCACAATTGATCAAACTTTGAAGGAAGTTATAAGACTCAACCTCCTTTACTAATTATAAGCATAAGATAACCCAAAAGATTAAATTAACAAGAAAAACGACATACTGAATCAGCATCAATATGTCTTATTAATTAGCCATAGAGATTCCCTAAGCTGGTCAGCAGTTAGTAAAACAATCACTATAGTTAGGTTGTAATTGATTTGTATAATCAAAATACATTATTTTATTAAACTATACAAGTTCAGTGTTATCTATTTAACATAGGCTATTGTAATGAGATGAGTGACATGGCTATATACTTATATTCTAGATTTCTATTAAGTTTTCTCGACGTGCACACCATTCTTCCCTCTCTATCTCTCATCTCTACAATGTCTAATGTCATGATTCTGTGCAAATGCGCATTCTTGAGGATCTGAGTGAGACGCGGCCTGCGTACCAGTGATGCGTTTTCAACTAACCCGCCTGCAACTTGGACCGCAAAACAGACGTCTGTGATTTTGGCCGATTCGGACGGGATTAAAATTCTCATGCTATTCCTGAGATAGCAGTGTCTGTTTCATGCGTCTTGGGGTTGCAGAAGATCACGTGCTCTGGATATGCGTGTTTGTAACCTAATGTTTGATATTTTGTTTTAAATGTAAAATTATTACAGAACATGTAATTTATTAATTTGATTTTTACAAATCAAAATAACTTATACAAATCATACAAAGTAGCCTACATGTTTTATATAACTGGCTGCTTATAATAAACCCAAAGAAATTAAGAAATAATGATTAATAACAATTTATTACCTTTATTAATTAACATTACCATTTCAGAGTGAAACAAAATAAGGTTGAGTTTCTTACCTTATAACGTTATTGACATTACAGTGTTTAGTCTTAACAGTGTATGATATTCAGCTCGTCTTGATTTAATTATTTTATTCCGCCAAATGGAAAAAAACATCCATATCTGAATGAATGGGACCTATACAGCAGATCGCGTTGGCCAAAACACCAAAAGAATCGCGTTTTCAAAAGATATTGCGAGCAGACACAGATATTTGCATCCGGGCGGGATTACATTTATCAAAGGACCTCTTAGTTTGGCGAAAAACATTAGGTAAATTGCTCTGGAATTTTTACAGAGGTTGCAGAGAAAAACACAGACATGGCCGATTCGGACGGGATTAAAAATACAGTGGACTTCTGAGAAGCATGATCCAAAATTACAAAGGTTTAAATGGCATCTTTATTTCAAACGACCCGATTGACCGCGACCCGAATGTCATAAAAAATATTTGGCCCCAGCCCAATTTAAACCCTGTTGCTGAAGGAGACGGAGCTGAGCTCCGGCACGGTGTGTTGTGGACCCGAGGAGGCGGAGCTGCGCTCCGGTGAGCTCCGGCCCAATTTAACCACTGAATACAACCTTATTCTGACAAGCAATAGCCATTGAACTAAATATTGAACTATATAAACTATATAAACAAATATAAGATTGAGTAGTCTACAAGTAAAAGTCATTATTGAGCTGGTTTGGGTTTCTGAGAACTCTGAGATGTATCTTTTTCTGCATTTGCTGTGCCAGAATTTCTTTGTACAACACACAAATAATACGATATACTAAGGCACAGAAATGAAGGTGTGCTTTCTTGCTAAACCGCTGATGGCTGAAATATCAGGAGGAACAAGTTATAGAAAGAGAGACTCTCTTTCTAATAAGGTCCACAGAGACAAACCTCGTAAGTAAACTCACTTAACCTTTCATACTCATACAACAGTTGTCAAATCAGATGCAGGAGCACATGAATGAGCGTGAAATGCTCCTTTATTGTGGTTTCTGTGAGAGACCAAGTAAGGGATATGACTTATATTCAGTTTTACCACGGGTCTGTTGAATGCTGTATTTTGATTGGCTAAGAAATGTTCCGTGGGTATGCATTAGTTTCTGATAAACGCTCACCTAACTTGTCAAATGTCTTAAAAATAGGCACCAGAGCAATGTTTGTGGTAACCGTGGTATAAGAGGAATAATTGACTCCGGTCCTTTGAATTATTTGAAAATAATACACACCCGCGTCGTGCCGCATTGCACCTAGGGTGTACATTATTTTCTTATAATTCAATGGCCCATCGTCAATTATTCCTTACTTATTGATGTTCTTCCACTTGAAGCAACAAAAAGACTGTCTTTGGCCTTTACACATAGGCAAGATACAGTAAGGACAGAAAATGCAGCTGAACATTTAAGATCACACATAATAAACAGTGATATTCAGCTTACTCTGTGCTGGCTTATGTTACAAATAACAGTTTACTAAAAACTACCTTATACATGAAAAACATGCAAATGTGAAGTTTCCTTTTATTAGCAGGAAGTTTAGATGACTTAGATATGGCCAGTTAAATTGTCTTTTTTTCAACACTAAAGAAAGTCAAGCTTTGCAGTCCAGAACTGTTTATATATTCCTAGGTTATATATACACATGCATCGCACTAACTGTACTTGAAGAACGTCTCGGTTACGGATGTAACCCTCGTTCCCTGAAGGAGGGAACGGAGACGTCACGTCGTGACCGACGAATTGGGAACTCGCTTAGAGAGACCAATCTGCTTCGAATACTACTAAAACGCCAATGAACTTGGCATTGAGATATTTGCATAATGCTGGCGCCGCCCCGCCAGGTGCGTATATAAGCAGCAGGTGCAAATAGGGAAATTAGCTTCTTTTTCGCTGAGAAAGCCGGAAAGTGAGACCGGCCGTAACAGCAGGTGGCAGCACCTGTGGCGACGGGACGTGACGTCTCCGTTCCCTCCTTCAGGGAACGAGGGTTACATCCGTAACCGAGAC
Source organism: Paramisgurnus dabryanus (assembly GCF_030506205.2). Lineage (NCBI taxonomy): Eukaryota > Metazoa > Chordata > Actinopteri > Cypriniformes > Cobitidae > Paramisgurnus > Paramisgurnus dabryanus. The sequence goes on from NC_133356.1 coordinate 16,363,624, forward strand.
GTTCCCTTTCAGTCGGTCACTACGACGTCACGTCGTGACCGACGAATTGGGAATCCCTACCAAAACGCCACTAGGGGCTGACCTCTTCCAGTGTCTGCGTAAAGCCCTCCGGTTCCACTTAAGGATAAGGAGAATTAGGTTTTAAGGCAGAAGGCCCACCATTAACCCTTTCCTTTAACCCCACAGAAGTGCCAGCGACTGGGAAGCGCCCTACCTGAGCGGGATAGGAACGCTGCGGAAGCCACCACCCGTCTTAAGGGTTAATGGTGGGCGAAAGTCAACCGTAGTTGAGGTAAAATGACAGCCGTGGCTGTGTAAGCAAAGCAGTGCTCTGCTAAGGGAAACGTGGGCTAGTAGGATTAACCCCACGGAAAATACTCACAAAGGAACCCGGTGGGACACAATGTGGAGCCCGAGCCAACACGTAGGTTCGCGAGGATGCAGCTAGTGAAGGCTGACAGCAGGGGCGTTGCTAGACATAAAGCTCTACTGGGGCACAGGCCCCCCATTTTTTTTTTTTACTTTTTCTTGAAAGCCTGCGGTGTGCAAGATACAATTTCCTTTGCTTAACCCACTATTCCAACATTGCAACAAGTACTGGGAAAGACAAACATTTATTTAAAAATATTTAAGTATCATCTTCATATATACATATATACAACATAATTAACATGTTTAAAGGCATAAAATGTTTGGAAATGGCTGGAGAGAAAAAAATGTTATGCACATTTGCATTTTACATAACAATGACTAATAACTTCTTTTTTTATTTTTAAGAATATTTTCATTTTATGACTACTAAAAAATCTATCTTAGTTACTGCTAACTGATTATGTAATGACCTAGAGCTAGTGAACTAAATATTAATTTCATAACTGAAAATACAGAACAGTATAACACAGTTTTTGTATGTGAACAATGCAATTTTATAGACTATTGACAGAGGTTATCCTGAAATTTTCCCTCTAATGTTTAAGCCCTGACAGGGTAAGATGTTATGTGTCTTTACTCCCTTTCATCATCTCTCATTTTTCCTTCCCTTTTCCTGCTTTGCACAAAACATTTCTGATGTCCATCACATGCGTCAATGAGATTTTCATTATTATTTAGAAACTTACTTTAGTCTCGTCATGTTTTCATAAACCAACTCAATCGCGTGTACTTTGTATGCGGCTGCGCACGGCAAAGCAGTCGCGTGCACGCCTCAATTCATGTCCGCGTCCGCGCACCCATTCATGTCCGTGCGCGGACGCGGACATGAATTGAGGCGTGCACGCGTCAGTGCGACTGTTGCGTCGCTTTTTCAAACGTGAATTGGGTAACTACATTGCATATAGATCCGTTTTGCCGCGATTGTCTTTGTAAAGGAATAAACTAGTTAACTGCTATATAAACTTGAAATTTACACAGGGGCACAAAAAATTTACACTGGGGCACGTGCCCCAGTAAAAGGGGTCTAGCGACGCCCCTGGCTGACAGCCAATGCTCCGCAACAAAGGCTGCCAAGGCAGCGGAGGAAGAACAATTCAAACCATTACGCATTTTTGTTCTGAAGGCCTTCCATACTGACACAGTTATGAAGCATCAGATGGAGGCTGCAAGCCGACCTGTGAGACTGTTCTCCGTGCTCCCCCTGGTGAGGAAAGAACACGAGAGGATACAGGCTCAATACGAACACTGTAAAATCTAATGAACGTATTAGGTGTCGCCCAACCAGCAGCTCTACAGATGTCTGTTAGCGAGGAACCACGAGCTAGAGCCCAAGATGAGGCAACGCTCCGTGTGGAGTGCGCTCTCAAATTAAAGGGGCAAGGAATACCCTGAAGATTATAAGACAGGGCGATAGTATCAACTATCCAATGAGACATCCTCTGCTTAGTGACAGCTTTCCCTTTCTGTTGGCCACCATAACAAACAAAGAGCTGGTCTGAGGTCCTGAGGCTTTGCGTGCGAACCACGTAGAGTCGCAGTGCGCGTACGGGGCACAACAAAGCCACGGTTGGGTCTGCGTCCTCCGGGGGCAGCGCTTGCAAGCTCACCACTTGGTCTCTGAAAGGAGTCGTGGGAACTTTGGGCACGTAGCCTGGTCTGGGCCTCAATGTTACGCTTGAGGCAGCAGGACCAAACTGAAGGCACGAGTCGTCAACAGAGAATGCATGTAAATCCCCTACTCTCTTCATTGAGGCCAAAGCTAGCAGGGTCAGAGCTTTCATTGATAAAAGCTTCAGACTCGCAGACTGCAAAGGCTCGAACGGGGGGGCCTGAAGGGCTTTCAGCACCATGGACAGGTCCCAAGGAGGAATAGAAGGAGGGCGCGAGGGGTTTAGCCTGCGAGCGCCTCTTATAGTGTAATAACCAAATCATGCTGGCCAACTGATCTGCCGTTGATAAGTGAGTGAGTGACGAGCAGAACTAGCGGCGATATCAACTTTAATGGCGAAGGGACAGCCTACCATCTAACCTATGTTGAAGATATAAAGCACAATGTTAATGGGGCATTCTCTGGGGTCCTCGCATTGCAAAGAGCACCAGGTGACGAAAAAGGTTTCATTAAGCGCGTAAGCCCGTCTTGTGGACGGTGCTCGAACCGCGTCGATGGTGTTAGATACCGTTTGCGATAAAACACCTAAACCTTGCGCGCGCTCAACGACCATACATGGAGATCCCACGGGTCGGGGCGCGAGTGCCAATGTGCCCCTTCCTAAGAAAGAAAGTCCTTCCTCAGGGGAATCCGCCAGGGAGGGCTGTCGCGAGGAGCATTAACTATGAAAAACCAATTCCCAGTCGTCCAGTACGGACGATTAATAAAAAGGCTCTCCTCGTCCTGCCTGACCTTGCACAGTGTCTGTGCGATTAAGCTCACTGGAAGGAATGCGTATTTGCGCATCCCCCGAGGCCAGCTGTGTGCCAACGCATCCACGCCGAGGCTGCCCTCGGTTAGTGAATAAAATAGGCGACAGTGGGTATCGTCCGGCGACGCAAACAGATCTATCTACGCACAACCGAACTTCTTCCAAATTAGCTGGACCGTCTGGGGGTGGAGTCGCCATTCGCCGGGGCGCGCAGCTCGAGAAGCGCGTCCGCTGCTGTATTGAGCGAGCCCGGAATGTGAATGGCACGAAGGGACCTCAGATGCTTCTGACTCCAAAGGAGGAGATGACGAGCGAGATGCGACAGGTGACGAGAGCGCAAAACCGCCTTAACGGTAAATAACGCAACAGTCGCAATGTTATTGGTGTCGGCTAATACATCCTTCCCTCGCATCTCCATAGCGGAGCGTACAAGTCCCAGATATACAGCGCACCGCTTGCGGCAGTTGGGGTGCTATGCACACCCCTGAGACTGCAAGCCCGTCATACGTGGCGATCATCCCGTGCTAAGGGCATACATGCTACAGAATGCCAGGAGACCTTTCAGGGGGCATTGTCTATCGGAAATGCCGGGTCTACCACGGGGAAGTTGGAATGACACGCAGGTGTAATGTTTACACGGTGTATGCCGGTGCGCCACGCTCTCCTCGAGACTCGATCGTAAGCCAACGCTGAAGCGGTCTCATATGAAGCAGCTCGGGCGGTGTCACAGCCGCAGCATGCTGTCATATGTCCAGGAGCTTCTGAAATTGTTTCAGAGGGACCGCGTACTTCCCTCGAATTAAACCGAGGCAAGTCAGAACTGACTGGTTGCGCGCTCTTGTAAAACACGCCATTTAGTCGATCGAGTCTAATTTCCATACTGAGAAAAAGGATCCTCTGCACGGGGCAAAGGACTCTTTCCCAGTCGACCTGAAGATATAAACGAGCGAGATGCCGAAGCATTAACTCTGTGTTCGCGCACGTCTGCCAAGAACGGGCTATTATAAGTCGACGTACATAAAAGCAGAATGCGAACAACCCTCTCTCTGATATTTTAAAGCCGTGACTAGCACATGGAGACACGGAGAGAGAGAGACAGCTCGAATGATGTACTTAGTATTAATATGCCCACCCCACGACGCAGAGCGAAAAACGGTCTAAAGCGAGGGGAGATGGACACATAAAGTACACGTCTTACAGGTCTAAGGCTGCAAACGATCTGAATATTGGAATACGAGCCTCGGCGTTATCGTCCAAAAGAACACCTTTGTAGAGCCGGTGCGTAAATCAAATCGATCGTAACCCGCCGCGTATTTTGGGTACTATGAGATAAAGGCTGGAAAAACCCTATCATCATCATCATCTCGGTAAGAGGGACCGGCTCGATACATCCTTCGCCAACAGGACATCGACCTTTGCACGCAGTACATGTGCATCGGGCGCTTTCACCACAGTGAAATGAAAGCCCGAGAATTTTGGGGTGTGCCGGATCTTGTAACCGAGGCGGATTGTGCGTAAAACCCAACGAAACGGGCTGGGAACTGAAGCCAAGCACCCAGGCACCGTACGAGGAGAATTAACGACACTACCGAAGTACCCGCGGTGGGGCAGCGAAGCGAGACAGGTGGGACTGCCGGTGCGTCTGCTGTGACAGCATAAGCATCTACAGTATGTGTGTGTGACACTGACCTGAGCCCGCTGAGGGTGACGGTCGTCTGGTCTCCTCAGCGGAGAGCACAGACTCCGAGGAGGGTGCTGGTGGTCCCGTCTCCTCAGCGGAGAGCTGGAACTCCTCAGGACACCCGCTGGCGACAGAGGAGAGGGAGGAAGAGCACGTAAATGCCCGCTCACATCTCTCTCGATCCTCTGGAGACCTGGAGAAGGAATAGGAATGCACTCTTTTTGTGGTTTTGTGGGTGCCGGCTGAGAAGCCGGCGGAACAGAACAAAACGAAACCAAAGATTCTCCACCCGGCCCTCTACCGATGGAGGGAGCGATGCCATCACCGTCTCCCGTAGAGTGATCCCATCCGAATCCAGGTCGCCCGTCTCAGGGCCGCTTCGATTTCCGTTTACCACGGGAAGCGGGTGGGGCGGGCGGGGCGGGCTGCCGACGGCTGTTCCCCCTCCGTGGCCTGGAAGATGTTCTAGTGGGGGGGGTGGAGGCAGCCGCCGCAGGGCGCCCTCGGCGAGGAGCAGATGGGGCCGCCGGCGCTGGAGGGCGAGATGCAGGTCGCTTGCGCCGGGGCATGATCTGAGCGATCGCCTCCGTCTGCTTCTGGGCGGCGGAAAACTGCTGGGCAAAAGACTCCACCGACTCACCGAAGAGACCAGCCTGGGACACGGGAGCGTCTAAGAACTTGTTCTTCTCCGCATCCGACATGTCCGCCAGACATAGCCATAAGTGGCGTTCCTGGACCACCATAGTGGACATGGCACGACCAATCGCCTGCGCTGTCACCTTCGTAGCGCGAAGAGCCAGATCAGTGGCAGCCCGGAGCTCCGAAAGGACAGGCGAGTCGTGTCCTCCCTCGTGCAGATCCCTCAAGGCCTTCGCTTGATGAACCTGCAGCAACGCCATTGCGTGCAGGGCTGAAGCCGCCTCTCCACATGCCTGGTGGGCAGCGCCCGTTAAACCGGAGGACTGTCTGCAGGCACGAGAGGGGAGGGTTGGGCGGTCCTTCCAAGAGGGAGCGTGAGCCGGACACAGTTGCATCGCGACAGCACGCTCCACGGGAGGGATCCCCGTGTAACCCTTAGCGGCTCCGCTGGTGAGGGAGGTGAGGGGGGAGGGCTGAAACGGCCGTAATCTCATGGAAAACGGCGACTTCCAGGTTCTAGTCAGCTCCTCGTGCACCTCGGGGAAGAAAGGCACCGGTGGAGAGGGTTGTGACACCCGGGCAGCTCCAAAGAACCAATCATCCAGGCGGGACGGCTCGGGCTGAGGGGGGGGAACCCACTCTAACCCTACGGTCTCCGCCGCTCGAGCGAGCACGGCCACCATCTCTGGATCGAACTCCGGCGTCCCAACCCGACCAGAGGGAGGAAGGGCGTCGGGGTCCACGTCAGGGGGAGGAGGCCCACCCTCGGATGCTGCGGCGTCGGTGGACCCGGAGGGAGGCACAATGGATTCTAGAGACATCGTAGAACACGACGCTGAAGTCTCCATAGGCACATCAACCGGCTGTGGATGAGGAGGCTGAGAGCATGAGGACGAATCCCCCGACCGGCTCAGCACAGTGATGCGGAGGTCGTCCTTTGAGAGCTTCACAGCCGCACCGTGGCGGCGTTCAGCACTCGCATGACGAGGGTTGCGCTTTTCCCGGAGGAAAGACAACCGTCTCCGCAAATCCACAAGGGACATGCTCTCGCAGTGAGAACACTTACCCCCAGCGAACGCTGCCTCTGCGTGCTCGATGCCCAAACACGAAAGACAACGCTCGTGACCGTTCCTTCGGACCCATGTATTTGCCGCACCCAAGATCGCACGGACGAAAAGCCATCCTGAAAAGGACGCTGATGTCCGGAAATATATGAGAGAGTGGCTGCCTTTAACAAGGCACAAAGCTCTCTCGTATCACTCTTTTAGGGAAATTCACTCAGATGCTTAGTTGATGAGCGCACAGGAAGGCAACGCACACACTAAACTCAAAACAATAAACAGATGTAGAGCCGTGGAATAAGCGAAGCGTCCGCTGTGGTACTGCTAGTACAACCAACTTCAGCAATCAGATCCCAACAGAGTAGAGTAGCTTCTCAGTAGCAGATACTGCAGGCTTTCGAAGCGAATAAAAGCTAATTTCCCTATTTGCACCTGCTGCTTATATACGCACCTGGCGGGGCGGCGCCAGCATTATGCAAATATCTCAATGCCAAGTTCATTGGCGTTTTAGTAGTATTCGAAGCAGATTGGTCTCTCTAAGCGAGTTCCCAATTCGTCGGTCACGACGTGACGTCGTAGTGACCGACTGAAAGGGAACTAGTTTGATATTTTAGAGGAAATCTTTCTGTATCTTCATTGTAAACATTATTCTTCCATACAAATATTAATGCTCTGGGGTGCGTTCTCCGATAACGTTGTCTCTTAGCGCGCTACGAAGACTCTTAAGTTAAACCTTAACTACAGGTATACCTTTCCTACGTGTGTTCTCCGAACTATACCTTAGGATGTTGTTTAAGATAAACCTTCTTAAGTTCGACCTTAGCGGGTGCTGTCCATGGTGGAGGTGCTGAATAGGTTGATATCGATTGCTCGACAATCAATTATTCACTTCATGTAATAGGTTTCGCTGCGTTATGAGATAGCGGTGTTCTTTATTAAAGAAACATTTTAAAAATAGTTCAAGTTCAATTTATTAGGAATATCTGGTAAAAAATATTTCAAATTGGAAACAACTAAATTCAACCTTCTATATTTTTATTTCAAACCCGTGCAAAACCCGCAACTTTATTTCCAAACGTATCATGTTTGAACTGCTCCAATTCATCCGCTATGCCTTGAAAGGATAATTTATATTAGGGGTTCCCAATAAGTGCGTTGGACAGGGGAATAAAGTGGGTTGTGCAAGTACTTGGCTGTGCATTACACTTAAAGTATATAAAAACAAACTGCTGTTGTTCATTAGTTCATGCGTTTATTGTGCTTGGACACTGTATGCACAAGCAGCGCGTTAACAATGCGGATAAAGCTTAATGGACGCATTTCTGGAGCCTGTCTGTCTAAATATAACATATCAAATATTATATAATAGCCTATTAATATATAGTATGATTGCTTTAGATTTTAGCTTTGATTAGTTTTAATTTGGAAATTTTGTTGACCTTAGACTATACAAGCAGTAATCAAGTGCACAGTTTATTTTGAATGTTTATAAAGAATATGGCATGCAGTTGCCTCAAAGTTATAAAACATTAAAAAACTTCGATGCAAAGTCGAATTAACATTAATAATCATAATTATTTTTTGTAATTTTACCCGATTTATTTATGCAGCTAAAATACTAGCCGTTAGACTAAGATTTAACGGATATGAAATGCACAAATGAAATAGTAGGATTCGCTGTATAGCTGCCAGTTTCACCAACTCCATCACCCAAAATATATTTTTTAAATAGTTTCTTAATCCTGTAGCATTTAATAGTTCGCAGTTGATGTCCCTTTGGAAAACATAATTAAAAATCTAACAACCATCAATGTAATGATGTCTAATTATGTAAATGTTTTATTCTTTAAATATAAAAATATTTGCCTAATTAAACACGGAGTGTATTGCTTTTTTTTTTTTTACAAATATGTAGTTATATAGACTACAATGTAAGCTTTTAAGAAAGTGATGGCCCCTAGTGGAGTCGTGTGGGATAAGGTATAGCTAAGAGTGCTCCAGACCAACCTTCCGAACGAACGACTTACAGAAGTGATACGTAACTAAGAACGTTTCGGAAAACACGTATTAGCGATAAGGTACAGCTTAAGGTACAACTTAAGAACGACGTAGCGTTAAGGTAGTTTCGGAGAACGCAGCCCAGGTGTCTGTACTGTTTAATTTTCTTTGGAAACATTGTGTGACAGGACTTTGAGCTCCTAAACATTCTCAAAGTTATTCTCATTTATAACATTTTAGATAGATGTCTTTACAGACACTGTAGATGGTCTGATTATAGATGTAATTTCTAATATTTATGGATAAATTTGAGGATTTATGCAAGACTGTATGTCTTAAGAAGATACTAAAAGTATGTTAGTTTTTTGTTATATGCCTTTGCTTTAGCTTCAATTCAGTCTTATTAAACTATTTAAAAAATTACTATTTTAATGATAAAATATGTGACCCTGCCTGTGACATTAAAGTTAAAGGGCACCTATTTCATTGCTAAAAAAACAGCGTTATTCTGTGTATGTGATACAATGTGTTCACTTGGTTTATGGTTAAAAACACATTATTTTCCACATACCGTACATTTTTGTAGCTCCTAGATTTCCATCTGTTCCTGAAACACAGGATTTGAAAAGCTCTGTGTCCCTAATTGGCCAGCTAATCTGTACGTTGTGACTGGCCTGAATACCTCTGACGTCAGCAGGAAACGTGATGCTCCTTACCATATTTGAAAGATTTGGTTGCTAATAGGAGTTAACATATTGGCTGTAAGTCCGAAGCGGGAGGAATTATGATAATGTCGGTCTAGTCTACATCACCAATCCCAGGAAGTACACTGTTACCTAATCCGTGTGTTCGTTGTAGCCCAAAAAAAGAGATTTACGTTGGAGACGATAACTCGGGTCATCGTTTACTTTGGGGTTTGTACCTTTTGCATATCGTTAACATGCACTAAGGGGCTGTTTACACTTGGTATTAAGATGTGTTTTCATCGATCGGATCACAAGTGGATGAAAGAGACACATTACGTTTACACCTGGTATTTAAATCCGTCTCTTTTGTCCACTTTGACCGCTTTTGTCTGGAATACTGTGAGGGGACGGTCCGTGAGACGGTGGGCGAGTCTCTCTGCTGTCATTCAAACCCGAGCGGGAGTAATTATGAGTTTATATGGACGCAAACTAATATTATTTCGGAGTCTGCTGCTTGTTTAGCAAGTATACATGCTGCACAGTGTTTTGTACGTTTATATGTTGGAGCTTTCTTTGAATTTTCAGCGCAATTGATGAAATAGGATCGTGCAACTTTCACGCTTTCAAAACGAAACTACGGAGAACACCCGCAGTAGTTTTATCAATGAAAGGCTGAAAAATGGCGCTGTTCACCGTATGTTCACGCCAGAAGTCAAAAAAAGACGTAAAACTTGTGTTTAATACCTCAGATTAGATAAATGGGCAGTCACGTGTGGTTGTTCGAACACATTCAACCACATTTGCGGTCCGCAACTCCAAAGCGATCCGATCGAAAGTGGTTTCGATTACCTCTGAATGTGGTTGAAAGTGGTTGAAAGTGGACGCGTTCAAAACGTTTTGAACACCGTTTACACCTGCCATTAACGTCGTCCACCTGTGATCCGATCGACGAAAACGCATGTTAATGCCAAGTGTAAACAGCTTCTAATACACACTTACACACCAAAGGAAATATAAAAACATGAATCGGACAATAGGTGCTCTTTAAAGTCTCAATCTAAATAAAGTAGGAGGATCAAAGCTTGATTTCAAACATTACGTTTAATATGATTTCAATCTTTGACATGGGCTTACTTTTGAGGTTATATTTCAACAAAAAATTCTGAAAAAAATGATTTTATATACAAAGCATATAAATAACAAAAATTACTTTTCACAGCTGGGTTTTCAGAGGCAAGGTCATGTATATATGTGTATTTAAAATGTACTCACTAGAACAGAAAATATTAACCTAGTCCTAGATTCTAGAGGTATTCTGGTTTATTTTGCTATTATTAAACTGCTTGCTTGGCCACTTGTCAAATTTCAGTACTTTCTATTCCAGTGTAACTGATTTAGCCATGTGTATAGGAATAAATGACCTAAAATCAAGAGATCTGAAGCATTATTGATTTCCATGTTTTCTAGTTTGTCACAGTCAAGGGTCCAATCTACAGGTATGAAGGTTGAAGGTCACGGAAATTGTCCCAGTTGCTGAAGGTAATTAAGAGCAAGCCTATAGAACAGAGTGATGTATAGAAAGGAGGGTGTGCTGTCCTTTCAAATCACACATTAATCCAGCAGCCATACTGTACGCAGCATCCTCATTTCCACTGCTCTCAACAGAGTCTTCTTAGGAACACTGTGTCTCCATCTGTGTGCTACTGCACAAGGACAGACTGGAACAGAAACGTTCTGCATATCTGGCAAAAAGTTTCAGAAAGGTTCACAGAAAGTCCAATTCAAAGATGTTAAATATTTTCTGACTAACAGTGCATTCATATGCTTTTTCAATATATGCAAAAACTGAGATTTCTTTGAATTGATCTCACTTCAGGAGTATTGGTTCTGTGCCACTTTCGCCAAAAATTTGGCATTTTACTTAAATGATATTGGAATCCCGGGCATATGGCTTGCACAGATGGCTGGTCTGTCTTGGGAGGTTTGTGTGTTATACAAATGTCATACTTCTGAGTTTATTACGTCTGTTATGCTTTATTTCTCTTTTGTGTGATCAGCATGTGGCTCTGTTAGAATTTGTTCCCTGTCCCAAATGGCACACTGTATGTCCACCTGCGGTCTGGCAAGTGATCAGTTTTGCATGTCTGTGAAGTCCATAAGACGGTAGGTTGTACCATTTGTCATTTTATGATTCAGAAGGGTACTCATTAGTGCCCCCATTTTGGTTTCTATGCACTCTTTTGCCAAGCCAGCACTGTTGAGGACTTTATAGCAGACAACACAATAATTCACTTATAATGGACTAGAAGGAGAACCACATGGGCTAAAGGGGACATTCTCTGAGACTAAATCTCATACTGTCTATTGGCAGACATAGAGAATCATCATTGACATCATCGAGTCATGATTGACAACATCCTGTTCCACAGTATTCCCACCCACTACACTCATCCATTCTCTCTCTATTCCCATAACACATTTCAATGTGCTTTCCTGTAGCTAGTCATGGTCAGGAAATGCATGTACTGATAAACTGATATCATGGATGCACTGTAAGCCACTTTAGATAAAAGCATGTGATCTGATTTATCTCACGCTTTCATCTGGTGTATCTTACCTGCATTTTTATGCATCAATTTAATAGCAAGCAAATCAGTTTGTAGATCGATGTAATTGGAAAGACTTTTATTGTAATGCATCAGTAATGTGAGTGGATGTTTCACCACTGGGTGTATTTTTTGTTCATGTCACTGCTGAGCTCTTTGTGTAAACGATGCCCCAGAAGTACTATATATTTACTATAATATGTATAATATGTTATCATTGTTAGTTCATGTTAATTAGTGCATTTACTAATGTTAACAAATACAACCTTATTGAAAATGTGTTACAATAATTAAATAAATAACATTCCAATAAATTAATTCTAACATTCTTTACACACTTCTTCAATGAATAATGATAGTGCATTAAAAATTAAGAGTCTGAAGCTCTAGTGCCGCAAATGTCCTTTATCACAAAATCTAATTATCATGAGGAACTACTACTAATGCCATAGACTGACAGACTGCAGAATCACCACCATCCTATGAGGGAAAAAAAACACTATTCAGTGGATAATTTAAAGAGGGCCTGCATGTTAATGAACTATTTAATTAACTCATGTAACTGTTCTTTTAATCTCTGACACAGAGGGTTCACAGATAAAAAATATAAATATATGAATATGAAATGCAGTCAGCCCGGTAACACTTTATTTCGATAGTACACTTTAGACATTTTACTAATTATAAGTTACTTTGCAACTACTTATTAACTACCAATCTTTAGAGAATTAGTAGACTATCTGCTTAATATCTACTAACACTTTATTGTGATGATATCTCAACAGACATTCAACTGTCTATAAGTATCTCTGCAGGTGCATGTCAACTTATTCCACTAACCCAAACCTCTTCCCTAACCCCAACCCTTACAGTCTACTAATACTCTAATGACAGTTAGTTGACGTATAGTTGCAAATTATTGAAAGTTAGTTGACATGTAGTTGCTAAGTTATTTATAGTTAGTTGAATGTCTAAAGTGGACTATCAAAATAAAGTGTAACAGTAAGCCCTTATAATGGCTGAATATTGGATGTGGAACAAATTGGAAATATCCAGCATTCTGGCAGAAGGTCTGTCCTGTCATGTCAATGCTGTATCTGTATCAGACATTCAGTATGATAAACAGTCTGGCGTAAAGCTCAGGCCACACAAGGCTCGAGGACTGTAAAGCATTACGACCCATTTGTTTGATGCTAAAGTGTCCTGCACCATGACAGAAGCACCTCACATCAGTAAGCTGCTGAAGGACTTGAGTGATTAAAGCCCTCATCCCTCAATATGAGAGGTAATACATAGTGCCTGAGCACTACTGCCTGTCAAGTGATCATATCTCAATCATCACACCTGTCTGGTGATATACAGTAAACCAATCTTATCTGTTTACATCTATAAATTAACCCATCTACTACCAGTACACAGTTCCTGCTTTAAACTGAGCTACCATCCAAAGGAAAACACATTAAATGGAGATTGTCATGACACGGAAGGGAAGTGAGGACGCAAACGCGGAGTTCAAAAATAAATAACATTTAATAATAAAATTGGAAACAAAAACACGAGGAGAAACACGACGAACAGGTAAGCAAACACAGGAACATCCAATACATGACACAGGGATCAGACAGGGTAGTAATGACAGTCATCCGGCGACTAGTGTGACACAGACAGCAGTATAAATACACAGAGGCCCAGGGGCCTCCCAAGTTCAGGGGCCCCCCATGTTCATGGTGAGCTGAAAAGGTCGTATTGTTTTGTAACTAGTCAGGTTTTCTTTCAATCACTCTAATTGCACGTTACATGGCTGCTGATTGGTCCATGGTAACTTGCCATGAAATAAAATGTCAGACTTAACAGATTTTTCAGATTTTTTTAAGTGCGCATTGTCAAATAAACACTGTATACACAGACATTACATCTCAACTTGCAAGTGCTCTGCGGATATTAGGGCCACAAAAAGTTTTATTAGCTCTTAAAATCTCTCTAGAGAAATGAAATTCCCCTCACTTAAGTGCAACAACCACTGCAGTGCGCCGTGCAATGTGCTGTCTGTAGATTCAGAGTGTTATGAGAGGAGTGGGACTAGTCTCTAGTCTAATGTATTCAGACATACTGTAGCTGCTGTCTTCTTCATCAGCTCTGAGCTCCGTGACACTTGACACTATAAAGCTGTTTGTCTGGGAAAGACTGCACTTTCAGCAGTATCAAATTAATAAGTGTATTATTATTTATTTATTTGTTTGTTTTTTATAAATCCATCAATCTTATTGCAATGTTAAGAATACAAAAATCCCCAAGATTGAGAATAGTCATAATGTTACGTGAGAATAGTTATAAGAAAAATTTAAAATTCTTGGGAATTCGAGATCCTGAGGTTTTGAAATCTAAACTGCTTTATTAATTCGTAAACCAGTAGTCACATAGAAACTGAGTCAATAATGAAGTTACTATAGATTATTTGACTGAAGTGTCCCACCGGCCTGGATATATTGATTGTGTACAGCTCTAAAAGGAGATACGTTTATATTGAATGCATGCTGTGCTTCAATTTCAATATCTAGATTTTCCTGATCAAGTATGACACACTTACTGTACATTACTTAGACATACAATACATTTATGCTCAGTTTTACACTCACCAAATCAGCAACATTAACTCAATACATTCCAATAAAATGTTTTTATTTGAGATTTGCTTTGTATACATACTCTATAATGGGTTTTTAATGGGTTCTGACCTGCAAGAAAGCCTGATGAATTCAAAAATCGTCTTGACCAAAGTCATTAAGTAGTGTCACTAAAACATTCCTGATGTTTCTAATGACCTTTAGGGGTAGACAGATCAGGTCTCTTGAAAGGGGGCTGTGGGGTTGTTACCCTCCTGAGGGGCTTCACTGGTTGGTCTCAGATTCTTACAGGAAATTAATGAGGCATGAGCTAGAGGAGGTCATTTTTATTTAATGACTGGGGTGTTATCTCATTCTACTGTCTCCAAATGCTGATCTGACCTGATCTATGGCACCATAAAGTGCAGTAATAGAGACATTAAAGGAGGTGAGGGAGAGCATCTTTGAAATTCTGCCATCATCTTTGAACAGCCATCTGTTATAATATTAAAGACATTAATTTATGCTTTATATATTTGGTTAATTGAACATGGGTTGGTCAAACACACACTTAAACCATGACTACTGTTTAAATCACATAAGACTTGCAAGATTTATTCCAACATGATGCTAAATAAAGGGCAACATGTAAACCTCTTCACTATAGTCTATGCATTTTTACTATAGGCTATGCTTTTGGCATAATAAATTGTAAACATAATGTTTTCAGAACATCCAGAACATAACTTTAGCAGCATTTATTATTAATTAACACAATTCCAGCATATGAATATATAAATGACAAGAACTGTTTAAAGATGATCTACACACAAGTTGGGGAGGTACAACTCAAGTTGAACTGCATGTCTTTGGACTGGGAGGAAACTGGAATATACAGAGTATATCCACATTGAGACAGGGAGAACTTGCAAATTTCACATACTGTAGAAAGACCTGGCACTGAATTAATGAGACATGTACATGTAAAAGTAGTAACTTTCAGCAGCAAGCAAAAGTTTTCCTTGCTACAGTATAGTGCTGATATGCCAAAACCCAGATGAGCAATTATGATATTTTCAGAATTTGTTTGCATTTTCAGTCAGTCGATTTGGGAGTTGCTTGAGAGATTTGTGTAAGCAGTGAATGGAAAACATTTAATCAAGTATATTAACTCATGCAGCGCTTTTGCATATTTAAACTTGACAATCAGTTTGTGATCAACCTTGTCAAAAATGCTAATAACAAATGCGTGTCAATGCATTATTCATATTACATGATGTCCTGATGTTGTATGAATTTACTGAAGAGCAACATCGAAAAGAAGTGAAAACTATCAAAAAGAGTGATTTTCCTCTTTATCTTTTAATAATGAGCCAAAATAATCTAATAAGATGCCATACAGCAATCCCCAAATAAATAAGAGGTTTAATAAAATTCTTAATACAATTGTTACATGGTAATGCACATTTAAAAATCACAATTATGTGATTTTGATGTTATGTTTAATATCTAGTTTCTTGTTCACTTTCAAAATGTCGATAAAAAGCCTTAACTGTCAAATATGAAAAGGAAAAATGTGGTTGTTTTCAAATAATAGGCTCACATTTACTTTAAAATGACAGGTCACTTTGAAAGGGAACAGTCTGGGAGGAAAGTCTACTTTGAAATGAATGTGACTTTAAATGTTATGCATTCAGTTATAGACATTTACTTTTTGATAGCTTTCAATCTGAGCGACAATAATTCTACATGAATGTAGGCTATGAGCTGCCAGAGCAGCCAGACTTAAAGTTTGTTTTGTTGAAGTGATTTTGTAAAAATATATAACTAAATAATATCAGGGTTCTAAGACTCTGAACACTATTACAACCTTTATTATTTTTATCAGGCCAATGTCATAAAAACCAGCTCATACAGTATTTTGACAAAGTACTACCTTTGTTTGAACCGACAATAAAATGCATCAGTCTTTTTTTATTGCTCAGGAAAAAACAGCCTGAACATCCCTCAGGTATGGACCATGAGGGTGAATGTGATTTCACCAAGTAGGATGTGATCCTGAATCAACACCATTGTTGGTCCTGGATCAACATTTTCATCTACCAATCAGATTGCAGTATTAGGATAAGGCGGTGTGTTTGATTTAGGATTAGAATTGGGTTTTGGGCTTTTAAAAAATGATTCTCAAACTATTATTTCACACTAATTTGAGAGTTAAAAATTGTTTGGTTTTGAGTTAAGGGTAAGTTGGGGTATCTTTGATTAAAATGTTGATCTTACTTTGTGATCACTGTGACAAAACTGGGAGTGCGATTAATAGGTGACAGAATTTTAATGTTGCTAAACTATTCCTCTAAAATATAAGGAGCATTTATTACAGGATTAAATCTTACAGGCTAATGCTATAAAATGTTAACAAACTTCTAGAGCATGACAAATCAACCAATCTTTTATTTTAATTGCTGACGTCTTACCAAAGGAGAGAAAAAAATAGATAATATAGGCAACTATTATCTAGTATTAAAGGAATAGTCTACCCTTTTGCCATATTAAACTATGTTATTACCTCAACTTAGACGAATGAATACATATCTATCTTTTTCCAATGCGTGCACTGTACATCGCGTCGTGAATGTGTTAGCATTTAGCCTAGACCCATTCATTCCTATGGTACCAAAAAGGGAAGCCACCATACACTTCCGTGGTTTCCCTATTTAAAGACTGTTACATGAGGAGTTATACCAGTAAGTATGGTGCCACAAAATAAAACTTTTTTTGGTACCATTGGAATGAATGGGGCTAGGCTAAATGCTAACACATTCACAACGCGCTGTACAGTGCACGCATTGAAAAAAGATAGATATGTATTAATTTGTCTAGGTTGAGGTAATAATATGGCAAAAGGGTAGACTATTCCTTTAAAGTAGCGAGGTGATTTTTACAAATGTGTTTCAAATGGACTTTGGTTCAAGGCAGTTGAGTGGAAACTCTTGCTGGATAATAAATGTGTTTATGACAGCAATGTATATCACCTACATAAATTCTCTTTTATCCTCCATTGCTTTAACACATTCCCTTCTAAGGAAAAACATTGTATGCAAGTGCAGAGGTGAAGACAGACACAGTACAATTTTAAACTCATTTAAAATTGCATGATGTGATCCACTCTACAAGGTGTGAACTTGAGAGTGCTTGGTGTCAGAAAGCTGAATGAGGAAAAGCTACTGTATATCTGTTCTTAAACATAAGCAATACTTTTTACTATACTACGGCAATGCACAATGTGTCTACAGTGTCTTTTAAAGTTCAATCAAAGAATACAAATATCTGTCATTGGAATGCCAATTTGAACCGCAAGAAAGAAAGAAACAAACAATGTATCTTTTTCTTCAAGCAATGCCTCCGTTTCTTTCATGTTGTAAATAACCCTGCACTGACTAATCAATATCACAATCGGTCAGACATATACGTGTCAACACACCGTCAAATCTAATTCAAGGACCTATTGTAAAAGTCAATTTAAGTATCACCATGCATGTGCCCCCATATATATTAATTGAATTATACAACAATCACATCATGATCTATTGATGCATAAAACAACTGTGTGCCCACAATAGTAACATAATTACATCAATGCATTAAATGTGGGTGTGCTGAAACATCTAAACACTCAATATTATAACACAGCGAGTAATTCATTCTACACTATGACAGAAACAAGAGAAGATATTCAGTCACTTCAGTCCTCTAGAGTGGAAAAACATTTCATTTATTCCCCTGATTGCTGACAAATTAGTATAAACTTAGTGCTGTACTTATCGCAACATTCATACCAATAATATAGTTATAATGAACATATCAAAGATATTTTAACAGTATAATTATATTAAAATATGATTATCGGATCCCATCAAATAATTCTTTCATTTGACTTTGTTCTAGTCTTTGTATGGTTGGCTCAAACCATATCTCTCCCATCTCATGGTTAGTGACAGTAGAAATCAAATAAAACCACATGAGTTATAGAAATTGATTTTTCAGAATGAAGTTACATTTTTTAACTTTGCCATCTATCACATCTATCTCTCGAGATCCCACAAAATCCAATAAAGCATAAGGAGACTTTTCTTGACTCTTGTCGCACAACTTGACCAGGAACAAGATGGTCATAATGGCGAGAAATAAGATAAGATGATCATGCAGAGGGGATTGTTTAATAAGTACAGTGTCATAAAGGCGCAATGAAATAATTCAGAAAAATCTCATAATGGCAGTGATCTGGGGGGCAATCTTTCAAACAGATTTGCAGTCAAGAACAAAACAAAAGAAGGTATACACTTAATATATACAGCATTAAATTGTCCGATACCAGCTCTAGGTTGACAAGGCAATGCTAGAGGCTTATTAAGAATGAACTTGTGCCCAGGAAAAGGGTAGAGGAGCGGTTGCCCTGGAAACGGCTTATGCAGCAAATCTGAAGGTTAATAAACTAAAGGCTGGGCATGGTGAAAATGCTCACTCTGGAGAGAGGGAATTATTTGGAATAAGATCCGAACACGTAACCACCCTTGAGAAATTGACTTTGGTTATTGGTTAGGTCCTATTTACACAGCCAGCATAGAGGAAAGAGCAGATATTGTGTTGATCTGTTCAACACA
The DNA here is from genome assembly GCF_030506205.2 of Paramisgurnus dabryanus. Lineage (NCBI taxonomy): Eukaryota > Metazoa > Chordata > Actinopteri > Cypriniformes > Cobitidae > Paramisgurnus > Paramisgurnus dabryanus. The sequence goes on from NC_133356.1 coordinate 16,382,411, forward strand.
CAAAGCATTCATCATATAGCTTTTTACATCTCAGCAGTGGCAGCTGGTCAATAGGGGGTACTGGGGCGCTGCCCCCTTAAAGTTGGCCAGGGATGAAAGCTTCTTTAACATGTTCCCAAAAAGTTAAATATATGGTACAAATTAATACAAAATAAAATAATTTAGTTGTACTATTTCACTGTTAGACATATTATCATTTATTAAAAAAATGGAAATGTATTTCGTAATGTGTGTGTGTGTGTGTGTGTGTGTGTGTGTGTGTGTGTGTGTGTGTGTGTGTGTGTGTGTGTGTGTGTGTGTGTGTGTCTGAGGCGCCACCCAAACAAGTGTGTATGTAGGTCAGTAAACTTGTTAAAAGCATGTGACTCAGCTCTAATTTGCTTGCTTCAGATCATTCTAGGGGCGCAGCACTGTGCGCCCCAAACCCACCCACTTTTGTTGTTAGCGAATCAATATAGATTTTTATGTTTTTGACCTAATGTAATTGGATCATTCTCAGAGTCTCATAACCATGTTGCAGATTGTCATGCAACTGATAGTTACAGTACTGATCAGTGGAAGCAAGCGAAATATCTTGAGACGAAAGAAAATATGATTTTATCTTTATAACATTAAGGAGCTTGGACCAGATCAACCAGGAGGAGTTAAGTGATCGCGGTTTAGCTTACACTTTTCCACCACTTCTTATGGCAAACAGAGTTGGCTAACGTTAGCTGGATGTGATGTAAGTCATGCCTTTTATTGTTTTCCTTGTTTCCTGTTTTAAAGTCTGACTGCATGAAATGTTTTGGCGCTTTTGAGCTGGCTTTGTGTGGACATAGCAAGAGCGAGAGCTCAGATAATCCGGTATATTTCGTGGCTTGCAGTGGCGGTTCTACACGGAGGCCAAGGGTGGCCCGTGCCTCTGTAAACATGTCCCTGGCCACCCCTTTGGCCACCCCGTGCTGACCAAATAAAAAAAGTATACATTTATTATGATTTTACATGCGAGCGCCAAAAGCGGAACTAATGCGACAACGTAACGACAACGTTCTACACGGGCACATTAGAGCGGCGCACCCAAACACTGCGGTGCCGCTCGCCGGTGAATTTAGAGCTCAGAAACTACTCTTGGATAACGGAGCTACAGTTTGTCCTGTTGCAAGAGTTGAAGGTAAGTATAAATAATTTGATAAGTGACTTGTTGTTCTTGCACATAACCATGTTACTTTGTTCATCACATTGGTAATAAAATCAAGTTTGTAAATGTCTGGTTTTGATATGTTTAGAAACGTATTTCTAAGCAAACTTATCGAAGCAGAAGAAAATATCCAAATTTCAGTATCCTTGCAACTACGTCTACACAATGCCCTTACAGAACAAAAATATATGCAAATATACTTCAAAATAAAATGTGATTTATTACATAAACCATTTACATATATGGGAAACTAGTGCAAATATTTTAAATATACTACAAAATAAGCATTGACCATGAATATATATATTAAGACACATATAATATTTATAAATGAAGACAAAATAGCATTACATTACATTATTGTGTCCTTTATTGTGTACATATTGCACTCATGTTCCCATAATAGGCAAAGAAATGTAATGCATGCCCCTAAGTTTTTTTTCTTCTAATAGTTATCATGAAACGAGGAAGGGACATAGCGTCCTTTTTTACCCCAGTAAACAAAAAAGGGAGAGAAACAAATCAAGGTATTGAGAGAGTTGAGGAGCAGGAAGAGGGAGAACAAGATGAGTCAGTGGAGGTTGAAGAGAGGGCATGTGATGAAAGAGAGGGCTCTGACACAGAGAGGGAAATTCCAGAGGGTGAGGAGCATGAAGAAGAGGGTGAGGAGCACAAAGAAGAGGGTGAGGAGCACGAAGAAGAGGGTGAGGAGGAAGAAAACATACAGGGACAGAGAGAGGAACAGCCAGAGGGACAGAAAGTGGTTATATGTGGATCAACTACTGCACCATCAGGTTTGTGATGAAGAGTTCCTTCGTATTTGCAAAGCAGTGCAATTGTTATTTCATTGTTGGCCTACTGTGTCTTTTTAAAATGGTGCTTTCTGCTGTAAATTCCCTTTTGTATCAATATGACTCTAATAATTTTTTAAAGTAAATATTTGGCCTACATTTTGAAATACATGTCTATATACATGCTTAAGTAAATAAATGTGTGTTTACTGTACATCTTTCTACAGATATTAGCAAATCCAAGAATGATGTACCAGTACAGCCCAATGTGAATATATTCCCAACCACTTTGATGGGGGACAGAAGACGGAGCTTCAGGCCAAACTGGTATAACCTTCATCCATGGCTTGAGTATTCTGTCATGATGGACTCTACATATTGCTATGCATGTAGACATTTTAGCACACCAAATGCCCCAGACACTGTTTTTGTTTCAACACCTGGTTTTAGAAACTGGAAAAAAGCAACTATGAAAGATGCAGGGTTTTCAGTACATGCAAAGTCTGAACGACACAAGTGTGCAATGATAGCATGGAGGGATTATCAAAGAGCTGTTAAAACTGATGCAACACTAGCAGGTCTTCTTGACAAAGATGACACTAAACAAGTACAAGAAAATCGGGCATACATTAAAACAGTTGGGGAAGTGCTGTTACTTACAGCTACTCAAAATATAGCCCAAAGAGGACATGATGAATCTGAAGAGTCCACTAACAAAGGAAACTTTAGGGAAATTCTTAAAACAGTTGCTAACCATGACCCACTTGTTAAGAGAAGATTAACCTCCATTCACAATGCAAAGTACACAAGCAAGATCATCCAGAATGAGGTTTTGGGTTGTTTGGCAGAAATGGTTCGGTCTGAAATCATAGATGAGGTGAAGAACAGTGAGGTTTTTAGCATCATGGCAGATGAGACAAAGGACATTTCAAAAAGGGAACAGATTTCTTTCACACTCAGGTACTATTACAATGGGGCCATTCAGGAGAGTTTTCTTCATTTTGAATCTGCAGAGAGGTTAGATGCAGCAGGGCTTACTGGCAAAATAGTGCACTTACTGGAACGTTATGGCCTGAACTACAGAAATAACCTCGTAGGCCAAGCGTATGATGGCGCTGCCGTTATGAGCGGTAAGCATTCAGGGGTTCAGGCAAGGATCAAAGAACAGGCTAAATTTGCCTTCTACATCCATTGTAGTGCACATTGTCTCAACTTGGTGTTAGTGGATGTAGTCAAAAGTGTCCCAGAAACAGAAGAGTTTTTTTCTTTGTTACAGAGTCTTTATATTTTTACCTCTGCCTCATATGTGCACCCAAAATGGCTATCTATCCAAAGAGAAATGTATGGCAAAACAAGAGAGCTGCAACGTTTAAGCGACACACGTTGGGCATGCCGATTTCTAGCCATACGTAATATTATGGACACTCTACCTGCCATTAAACGATTACTGCAAGAGATTGCTCAAGAACGTCATGGTGAAAAAACTGTTGAGGCCCGAGGTCTTCTCGCTCAAATTGACCTAGAATTTGTTGTGCATCTTGTTACTCTGCGTAAGTTGTTTGGGGAGACAAAACTACTGTCTGACATGTTGCAGTCACAAACTGTTGATCTGTCAAGAGCTGTTGACTTGGTAAATGCTTTAGTGCAAACATTGAAAGACCACAGACAGGAGTCTTTCTTTGACAAGTGTTGGGATGAAGCATTGAATATTTGTGAGCAGTGTGATTCTGCAACAACGTCAGTGGCAAAACGTCCGAAAATCCTGAGCTCTAGACTCAGTGGCTACTGCACACTAAGCACTGTTGGTCAGAGGGAGGTAGAACGTGACAAAGATATGTTTCGCACGTCATTTTTCTATCTTGTAATTGACAGCATGCTCAATGAGTTGAACAGACGTTTCTCCAATACCAACTGTGAGCTGATGAGAAGCATACAGTCTCTCAGTCCCCAGAGTGATACCTTTTTAAAGGAGAGCGATGTTTTTTCATTTGGCCGTTTGTATAATGCAGACATTGATGATTTAGGGCATGAGCTCCATCAATTTAAGAGAGTTTTAGACCGAAAAATACAGGGTGGTGAAATTAAAAAGCCATGCAGTACAGTTGAGCTGGTTCGTTTTATTGAGCCATACAGGGAAGTTTTCTTTGAGCTCTTTAGACTGTGCAAGATTGCTGTAACCCTTCCTGTAAGCTCAGCCTCTTGTGAACGCAGTTTCTCCACACTGAAACTGATAAAAACCTTCCTGCGGTCCACCACTACTGATGAGAGACTCAGTGATCTTGGTGTCCTTGGCATAGAGTCTAGAAGGGCCAAGGCGCTGGATCTTGATGTATTTGTGGACCGTTTTTCAAGACAGCACAACCGCCGTATCCTGTTGCTGTAGTGTATTCATATTTTGTTCAAATCCAGCATGGTTATGCCAATTTAAATACTTAAGTAGGAAGTGGCACATTGTTGTACCCTTTGTTGTACCCTGGATGTATTTTTTATTTATATATGGCCCTACCTCTATGCACCTGCACTCTTGTACAAAATAAATCTTTATATACTGTAAAGTAAAATAAAGATTATATTCTTTAAAAATCATTGGTTGCCATTTTTTATGTGCCCCTCTGGTTAAACACTGGCCCCTCCTTGGCCCCCCTGGTAAAATTTGTCTAGAACCGCCACTGGTGGCTTGGTCAACTTTGTTTATAATGGAGTTTAAAAGAGCACCCACGAGAATGCCACTGTGAACATAAATAAACACATTTTACACATAGATTATTTCTGCATCTGAAGTACAGACATAAAATACTATAAAATGGTTTATAAACGGATGATTATGCCCTAACCAGAATCTCATTCTTGTGCAGAAAACACAAAACAGAGGGGTGAGTGAAAACTGGGTTACCTCACCTTTATATGAGACGTTTATGATGCTTATGTGTTCGTTATGTTTTGCTTAAATGTTGTTAAGTTTCCATTTGTAACTAGAACAGTTGAGCAGTCAAGCTTATAGTGACCCTTTGTGTAATGTTACTGTGGGCCTATCATATATGAAACATTACTTTACACCAACCATCTAATCACCTCTTTCCGTGTGCAAAACAATGCGGTGGTTACCATCATAAGTTATGATCAATTATACCTCCTTCAATAACATTACCCAGAGGGCAACAGTGACTGTTCTTTACAAGCGATTTTTCTGAAACTGATAATGTGATATGTGATTCATTAAGATAGCTACATGGGGCTAGCCTCACATTTTTATGTAAAACTTAGCTAATTTTGTCCTCACCCCAGAAAGAGGAATTAGTTTCTGCATACGTAGGAGATACACGATAGAGAGAGAGAGAGAGAGAGAGAGAGAGAGAGAGAGAGAGAGAGAGAGAGAGAGAGAGAGAGAGAGAGAGAGCAGCTCATATCCCAATGCCATCGCTGTCATCTGCCCTACATTTAGATGAATTACTTCAGGGCTCTGCAAATTCACAGGTAATGTGATTTGCACAGGAAACACACCTGACTCTTTATGAGAGAAATGGACAATGGTTCCTACTTAAATTTCCTTCTTCCTTGCACAATTATAGGGCTAAGACAAACCACATATTGCATGATAAACTGCTCATGGACACCAGATGTCTGCTCAACGTGAACGTGTTTTAAATATTCGCTAAGAGGAACAAACCAATCTTAAACTGAACATTCTTAGACTCAGCTATCAACACCTATTGGCAAGATGCATACAGTTAGAAAGGAATACTTGGGCTCATACTTCCATTTGAAACTAAATAAAAAAAAATTATGAAGACCAAACCCCGTTGGGAACCAAAATGTCCAATTTAATGCTCCTCCTGTTAGACACGCAAACTCTTTAACATAAAAGACAAACAGTTGCTCTATTGGGTTCCAAAGACAGTACCATGTATCAGTATGTGTGTCCCTTGAGTTCAAACTTATAATCTTTTGCACCTTTACCACTGAGCTATACAGGAAAATAGTATAATTTGTAAAGCAAATTGTAAATGGACTATTATCCATCACCTACAAAGCACTCAAAAAATTGTTTAAAGTACAATATCCCCTGTTTTATATTTTATATAAACAAGTTACTGTCTGCCTTGCTGTTTAAGGTAGACCAATGGTCTGCAACATGGTGCCCACGGGGAATCTATGAGTTGCCCGCCAAAGCACATTCTATTAATAGCCTCGATTTTAATATTTATGTATTACATATTTTTATATTAGCTTGACTTTTTTATTTATGTTAACATTTTAAACAATGATTAAACATATTAACAACTGAAATAAAATAAGTGAAACAAAAAGTTTGGGTAGACTATATCAAAACATAGCCCTCCAGATTGTTTTATCCATTGTGGTAGCCCTTGGTCACGAAAAGGTTGGAGACCCCTGAGGAAGACAGTGCACATCATGTGTTCAGTCTAAAACTCAATTAAACTGTGACTGAGTTTAGACTGTGAACTTTACCAACAGAACACCACATCCCAGCTCTCTCTGTGTGTGACTGGGTGTAAAGCCACAGTGGTTGCCATGGAAATGGTGTGAGCGAGGGACGAGAACGCAGGTGTCAATGCAGGATTTAAAGACACTATTTACTGCATGTAGCAGATGCAGAAATAATGTGGAGCATTAAAAGCTATGGGCTGCAGCAACACAGAAAATCTTTCATGACATGTTCGGATGATAAATATATAGATCTGCAGATGATAGCCAGGGTGCACTTATAAGATGCTTTTGGGAATGTGCTAGTATTCCTCTCTAAAATTTCTACATTTCTGTTCTTTCTGTCATCCCTGCTGAGACTGAAAGATACTCATAAAGACATTGCATACAAGGTTTTGCACTTTACTGCAGCAAGATGGATTGAACTGCTAACTTATATTTGTGCCACGCACAAGTGATATACAGCTTGTTGAGAGTATAGCTAGAGCACTGTCTAACTACTAAAGCAATCTGACTTTATCTGACAGGCAATGAAAGAGTTAAAAGAAATCATATGAGCCAAGTGAGATGGTAGCTAGAGACGTTACGTTGTTTTTCATTGCTCTATTAGCCAAATGTATTTTAATACATTACAGTTCGAGATACAGTGACACAACTCTCTAAGTTTACCCTTAAGAGTTCTGAATCTGCTGATCTTTGAAGGATGATCACGTCGACTGAACAAGACGCGAGTCCCGCGAGTAATCTAGAGCGAGTGACGCGAGGCCCCGCGTTTGGTGTGTTTGTAGCATGGCAATGCCTTAAACCACACCATAGCAACTAAACTATAAGACGTACATGTGTATTATTGGCATTGTAATGTAAGCTGTTGTATTACCATTTCATTGTATACGATTATATCACCAAGGGACAATAAATAATTCGGGGCATTATGGGATATGATGCAAGGGAGGGCAGAGCCATGTGCAAAGCCTACAGCAGATATAACAGCCTGCTGGTGAAAGGACACGAAGGTCTAGCCTCTCTCTCTTTTTCTACCTTTTTTCATTACACAAAAGTGTGTGTAAGACAGTAGCTGCATTACTCATACACGCAGAGAGCTGGCATGCGCTCAGTTACCCACGATTGATATGTTTCAACATCGGTGAGTTGATTTACTGTATTAGGCGCTAGACGCACAGGGTCAGGAACATTTTACATCTTCCAGGAGGCAAATTTGGAGCATTTGATGAATGAGAAAATCATCATTTAGGTTCTATTGGGAGGACACTGTGGAGCAGGGGTGAAAGCTAATAAAAAAGATTAAAGCAGAGCACCTGTTCAAACCGAGACTGAAATCTTAAACACATTTGCTGGCCATTCACTATGCAGTATATTTTCATGCCATCCTAATAGATTATGTAATTTTATTGAATTAAGCTTAACATTAATATAAGCAAAAAAAATCAAAATTTATTTTATCTGGGGAATATTAAACTTATTATCTGATATTTCTTAGGGGCTGCAGTCCCTTAATGACCCCCAGTCTAGAAAATGTTGTTATAATTGGTGGGAACAGCATAAACATCATAAGCAATGGTATTAGTTACTTGTGTTATATTTTACTTTAAATGGAAAGAAAACTGTATTAACTACAAAACTGACTCTCAGTCCCTCACTGAGCATTGGCTAGTTTTACATTTGTATTTACTGTAGCTTTCTTTCTGTTAATGTTCTTGCCGTTGTGTAAATAATATAGCCTGCTATAATAAAAAAAAAAGCTATCTGATCCTGACCAGAGCAAGATCTCTGAAAGTCTGGTACAGTTTTATAGATTTTCTTGCTTAAATTACAACATTGCTTACCTCACTGGGATGTGACACAACCATTTTCTGCCCTTGGATGTCTGGTCCTGATGGAACACTATGCTCAGGTGCCCAGCAGTGACCTCATTGACCTTACATCATTATACATTACCAGGGATCTAAGAGAGATGAAGATACAGAGAACAAAAACAACCCAACATTAGATTAAAAAAGAAATCAATAGTACAGTAGACTTTTGTCTAGCAAATTATAATTTTTCATTTTCTGTGTCTGCCATTATCAAATTTAGCACACAGCCTTTAGCGTTATGTCTACAGTATCATGTAAATATGCAGACTAACCACAGGTGAATTAAAGATCATCATTTATTAATTATAAATTTATAAATTATCAAAGTTTTTTCACACTTGGTCTTTTTCAGAGGTCTGAGTACAGGTTTTTGGCTGATATGTGAACCAACCACACCAAATGGTCTCAGACCCATTTCAAGTGAACCGAACTGAGACCTTATACAGTAGGGAGGTGGTCTGTAAATCCACTGTCTCTTAAAGACGACTCAAGTGTGAAAACTATGATTTAGCCAGCCCTATGATTTAGACATCAACAACAAATATAAACAGCAGTGAATCATTCCAATATGAGGAAGATCTGCCTCTGTTTGAACAGAACATTAACAAGATTCCCAGCAAAGATCTTTCACAGCGCCCTGCAGCACTAAAGGTGTTTCTTCTGGAGTTTCCTGAAAGTGCTGAGAGAATCAGGTCCCCTGTTTAAAACCGGCTATTAGATTGATTCTTAACACATCTCTGAATCACACATTTTAGTGTTCTCTTCGCACCTCTACTCCTTTCACACGCCACTCTCATTTACACTGAATGCAGAAATGAAGGAAATTACAGCTAAATATAGTGCTTTTGTACCATCAGATCATATCACTTCAATTTGCTACATTTGTAACAAGTGCAAGGAATATACCACTGAAAGACTTTCATTTTTTAACCTTTTAGAATGAGGGGGTGTTTCTGTTATTATATGAGTAGAATAGTAGTTATGAAAAAAATAAAATGTCTGTTACCATTCTTGCTCTGCATGATAAACTTTGTTGTTGTTATGACAATAGGCAACAATATTTTCTTAAGTGCAAGAATTCACACTGTGATGAATTGTTACCCTGATTGTGATTACCGTGTTGCTCTTAATTTATGCTCCATCTGGGCATTATATAGTCTGAGTAAAGGCACATTTCATTGTTTATGTACCCAAAGTCCAAGATTAACACTAGCCAAGCACCAACTTTGAGTTAAATTTGACTTTGACAAGCAAATAAACGGATTTAATGGACATTAGTTGTTCTTGTCTGATCTTTCAGGTCTCTTTGTCACAAATATGCAGTAAGAACAACTAAATACTAAACTCTTTGGCCGCCATTGAAAAGTTATCTCGTCAATTAACTCTTTCACCGCCAGCGTTTTTGAAAAAAGTTGCCAGCCAGCACCAGCGTTTTTCATGATTTTCACCAAAGTTTAATGCCTTCCAGAAAATGTTCTTCTTTAAATATATAAACATACATACAATATACCAAATGAAAGAACAGACCCTCTGCTTTCAAAAAAAAAAAAAAAAAACGTTTCATCCTACCTTCAGTGGTTCTTTTGTAATCAGCTTTTGAATATGGGTAGGTTTCTGCAAAAACACCACATTTTGAGCAAAAAGCTGAGATAATTAAATTTTTGTGACAGACTTTTCATAGAGATCCCATTCAGAGCGATCTTTAAAACAGACACGGACATGCAGCCGCTTGCCATAGGGCAATACTTCCGGGTTTAAAAAGTTGCGGAAGGGTAATAGCGGTATTGCGGAAAGACGGAAAATCTCGTCATTGGCGGGGAAGCGTTTTCTCTTAATTGACAAGATATCTCGTCAATGGCGGTGAAAGAGTTAAGAGAAGATGCTTCCCTGCCAATGACACTTCCCTTGTGGGGTGGAAACACTTTTATGACATGTCAGAAAACAGAAAACATTCCTAGCTTCTTTTTCTTTCATTAAATGTGCTTGTTGGCAAGGTACATAACCCCCTCACATGTGATGTCATTTTAAAGAGCCAAGTGTCCACTTTTAGGAACAACAGAATGGCATGCATAGCACAAGGGAAATAAGAAAAACATAACGTCCACTACAGTAGACAAAAATAATTGGCGGGTACACATACATAAAAAATCAAGTTATGTGAATTTCTAAGCTGCAAAAGCAGCTAAACATCACCTTCGGCAAAAATGAGACAATGATATTAACCGAATGATCTCAGCACAGAATATGTGATCATCGCTTCAAATCCGCTTCAAATCAGCCTCAGGCCATTCCGAAATACCGTTTTGTTAGCAAAATCCATTAAAGTCCACGTTGATATTTCAAGCAAGGTCCTCTAAAAGCACAAGTTACAGAGTAACAAACCAGCCACCTGCAGCTCCCCTTCATTTTTACATTTGAATTCTTAATTACATTACTTGCGATGTTTCTAGTTGCAGATTTTTCAACAGTTTACTGTGAATTGTCTAAAAAAGTGGAGGTTAGTATTGGGTAGACCCCGAAGCCGTTTGTTTTGAGAATAATGGCTGGCTGATGAAGTTATTGGCTGGCTAGCCGGCTCAGCCGAAACCTAAATGGCTGCTGCAGCCGCCAAACTTTTCATAGCTGCAAATGGCTGAAGCTGCCACATGTCTACAGATGTCTACGTTATACTGATTAACAGTGTTGGGAAAATTACTTACAAAGTGTAATACATTACATATTACAAATTACTGTAATTTCAAAGTAATTAGTCACATTACAATATTACTGTCTCTGAACTGTAATGAGTAACATTACTTTTGAGTTACTTTCATCAAAATAACAGAAGCATTAAAAAATGTTAAAATGTAGTTTATCGATGCTTATAAATCTAGAAGTTATGTGTTTGCCCTCGAGCTTTGAATAGGCACAGTGAAGACTTATGGCAAAATACAATAACTGTCAGAATTATAAACGAAGACAAATGATCTGGTAAAAGTATGGTAAATTATGGTACACATAACCAAACACAATAGAGCTAGAGCCCACTATAATGCTACCTATAGACTAATAACATGGCAAAACATGCAACCTCTTTTAATTTCTATTCTTTAATTCACTTTTAATTCAGAGCCACAGCACAAACCTGGCATGCAATGGGTTGAATGAATGAATGAATATAGGTTCCCATACAAAGGCTGGTAAAAACTTTTAACATTGATGTTTAAAGTCTACACTAATTTTACGTTGTAGTTTTGGTTGCTGTTTGTAATAAAACTGTAGATAGCATAGCAATAGCCTAGCAATCTATGTATCTGGACTGTAACCATAGCAACGTTAGCTTACCTTGTCATTGCTGGTGTGATATGGATTTTACTGGCAAGCTTTTTAAAAGTCTCTTTACTTCTGGGGTTCAAGCAGCACAGGAGACCGATAGAAACTTTCTGTTGGTTTTACTTAGTGCTCTCATTCGCAGAATTATGCGTGTGCTGCGCTACCGGACCTGATTGCGACCACTTTAGTCAATGTTATGCCGCGCGCGGACTTCCCAGAAGCGGCTCTTATAAGAAACGCGTCTATATTTGACTTCACCGATTCCAAATCGCAGTTCCAATACAAAATTAAAGTAAAAATGAACATACTGCATACAGCACCCGGAAACAGACATACAAACGTTATTTTACCCGCAGCTTTTTCCTGTGTGGATGCTGGTCGCACGCATTGGTCAAAAATAAAAATAACACGGTCTATTTTTGAAATGCATTGTTGTGACGCGCACGTTACTAATGCTTCGCTTCTTCTGTACGGAAAACGGGCAATTTTAATTTCCCAATCTGAAGACTGCAGCCTCCGGAGGTCGCATTTTTACGCTGCCTACGTAACCAAACTGTCTTATTTCAAAATATCAACAATTATAAAGTTTATTCTTATTATAAGTTAATCGTAAATTGTTTTAATATGCGTATGGCTTGCGAATGTAATGCTCAGTTAACTTAAATAAACCAGGCTTGATGACGTATGCAGCCTGCATATGCGACCTCCACAGGTTGCAAGTTGCAACCCCTCTGTGTATTGTAGCAACGAGCGAGCACAAGACTGTGCTGTTATGAAACCAATCGGAAAATGGATCTCGTGTATTGTTTATATATTTCGTGTGTGTATGTCTCTATGTGATAGAATTATTATTTGATTGCAAATAATTCTAGACGGCTCAGCCAAACTTTATCAGCTGGCGGCTCAATTTGGTTTAGGAAATTATTGGCTGATGGCGGCTGAACTTCTAAATGGCGCAAATGGCGGCGCCTGGCGGCGGCTTCGGGGTCTAGTATTGGGCGATATGCCCCATTTTGAGATCGTCCTATCGTCAACCTGTGAGATCGGCGATACACGATAGTATTGTGGGCAGGGCAGTAGTTTACTCATTTAATTATTTATTTTTACTCATTATTACGAGACACTTGATTGGTGGACAAAAAAGAACCGTCATGACCGCAACCTTCTTAAAACTGATGATATTAATCCGAGCGCGTCATCATGAGCTCTAAATTTCCTGCGTGCCAGGGAGCGAGACTCGCTGGATTTAACCCTCTGTGCGCTATATAATTATTTTACATGATTACTTAATTACTGAAAAAACATGCACATGCGCACGCACATACAAACAATTCAATGCATTTGTTTAGTGCTGTTGCAGAAGGCTACACGTATCACGCAGTGGTGCTTTCAGAGGTGCTTTTTAAATGCATTGGTCCAGCGCAACGCGATCATATTTTAAACACAATCATATTTTAAACATGAGGGATGCATTGCTACAACTCCTTGAAATACTACCTAACGTTAGTGATATGAATTCGGACAGAGTGGAGCTCTCTGCACGTCTGCGAGAGAGAGAGACGCCAATATGCAGCGTGTTATATTTTAAACAAAAGGGATAGTTTGCCTCAGCTCGCATGAAACGCATTAAACTGAACAAATACATAAGGATTACTACTTTACACTGTAAAAAAAATCCGTAGAAATTGCAGCTGAGTTGCCGGTAATTTACCGTAGATTTAAATTCATGTTATTTACTGGCAACATTTTGTTCAAAGTTAAATGAACATTTAACATTTACAAGTCTTTGTCTTTACAGAGTAAAACAAAAAAAACAGCATCAAGCAAAACAAAATCTGAAGCAAAAAAACAGAAAAAGGTTGATGATGATTTGTGGTTCCCAAAATGCTTTGCATGAGGCTATTATTGTATAGTTTTATTCTGTAAAGATAAAGACTTGTTAAAATATAAAATTTATTTAACTTTGAACAAAACTCTTGCCAGTAAATAACATAAATTTAAATCTACGGTAAATTACCGGCAACCCAGCTGCAATAACATTGTAATTTCTACGGATTTTTTTTACAGTGTAGTTTATGTTTAGACTTCGGACCGATGAGAGAGCGTGTGCACGTGAGACAGAGAGAAGCGCAGCTTCACATGACGCGCATTAAGTACAGGTGCATGCAAGAAGGAAGCCCCTTTCTACAAGCTCTCTGCTTAAAGTGAAGCCCACAAACCCCCATGCGAGGAAAAGCATGCAATGTGCATGGTATTGTTAAACTATGATAATAAAAACCATTCGCCAACTATCGCCATGACTATCGCCATGAGAGTCTGCCATTGGCAATATGTCTGAAGATCGTCGATACACGATACTATCGTCTATCGGCACAACCCTAGTGGAGGTTTTTGCCAAAAAGCTTGCATGCATTTAGAGGGTTTTGCAGCGATAGACAGTCAAATTTGTTAAATACCAATAAAATGACAAAAGTGACAATTCTAAAAATAGCTTTTCATTGCCATTAAAGTGAAGTTACTGAACCTAAACATAAGAGCCTTATAAAAAATGCTCATTTACAAGCAGTGTTGGGGAGTAACGCATTACAAAATATAATATATTACAGTAATATATTAGTTTTTGCTGTAACGCAGTAATATAACGCATTACTAATAAAATTTTGGTAATATTTTACTCGTTACAGTCTTAGTAACGAGCGCGTTACAACAATGCATTTCAAAAATAGACGTGTTATTTTAATTTTTTTTAATTTTTGACCAATGCGCGCGACCAGCATCCACACAGGAAAAAGCTGCGGGTAAAATAGTAATAGCTGCGTCCCAAACAGCATACTTCCATACTATATAGTAGGCGAAAAGCACTACTTCTTGTACTCTTTGCCTACTATAAAGTATGGAAGTAGGGGGTTTGGGACGCAGTGTATGTCTGTTTCCAGGTGCTGTATGCAGCATGTTCATTTTTACTTTAATTTTGTATTTGACGCGTTTCTTAAAGAGCCGAATCTGGGAAGTCCGCGGCTGTATAAGCATTGACTAAAGTGGTCGCAATCAGGTCCGGTAGCGCCGCACACGCAAAATTCTGCGAATGAGAGCACTAAGTAAAAGCAGCAGAACGTTTCTATTGGTCTCCCATGCTGCTTGAACCTCAGAAGTAAAGAGACTTTTAGAAATCTTGCCAGTAAAGTCCATTTCACCACACCAGCAATGACAAATAAGCTAACGTTGCTATGGTTACAGTCCATATACATAATATATTGCTAGGCTATTCCTATGCTATCTACAGTTTTATTACAAACAGCAACCTAAACTACAACATAACATTAATGTAGACTTAAAGATGGTTATTTAAATAGTACATTTAAACATAACTGTTTCAAGTTTTTACCAGCCTTTGTATGGGAGCCTATATTCATTGTTTGGCAAAAAGCAGTGTTCCTCTGTTTGTCTGTGTTTTATTAAGCAATTATATGTTAACCTACATGCAATCCTTATATTGTACTGAAATGAGCTGTATTCCTTGAGGACTGATCCTCCAATAGCACTTTTTGATGAGTTGTGTCAACCCAGTGCATGCCAGGTTTGTGCTGTGAATCTGAATTAAAAGTGTATTAAAGAATAGAAATGAAAAGAGGTTGCGTGTCTTGCCATGTTATTAGTCTAGGTTGCATTATAGTGGGCTCTAGCTTTATTGTGTTTGGTATGTGTACCATCATTTACCAGACTTTTACCAGATCATTTGTCCATGTTTATGACTCTGACAGTCATTGTTACTGTTTTTTGCCATAAGTCTTTACTGTGCCTATTCAAAGCTTGAGGGTCAACACATAACTTCTAGATTTATAAGCATCAATAAACTACATTTTAACATTTTATAATGCCTAGTCATACTTCTGTTATTTTGATGAAAGTAACTCAAAAGTAACGCAAAAGTAGTGTAACTCATTACAGTTCAGAGTCAGTAATATTGTAATGTAACTAATTACTTTCAAATGACAGTAATTTGTAATATATAATGTATTACACTTTGGAAGTAACTTGCCCAACACTGTTTTTACTTAGAGAGGCATTATTTGCTTTGCTAATGCACACTAATGACTTATTTTTTAAGAGAAAGTCAATATATATTGTAATAATAATACTAAGTATTATCGGTAATAAGGTATAAAGAGAGATATAAAAAACAGGCATTGAAGAAACCTTTCAACAAATTTACTGTTCAGCTCAGGGACTTGACAAAAAATAAAACCTTGCAGTCATTCAGTCATACTTTCATCCATCCCAAAGCCCCGGCCAACTACTTAAGTTTCATAAGGCATCAGTCCTCCTTTTGACTCACATTTATGCTGGTATATCAAAACAGAGAATAGACAATGTTCCAAAAATGAATCAATAATGACAATGCAGTTCTTGCTAAAAGTGTACACAGATCAACAGCTTCATTATGTCTTTAACTGCAATGAATAGTAAATGAAATGTTGCCTCATTCTGATTCATACAGTGTCCTTGAGAGACTGAGTATATTCACAGCTTTAAAAGTGAATGGCACTCACACGGGTATTGATTTATTTATTATTTGTTTTTTTATCCAGTTAAATGACTAGCAAGGTATCAAGGCTGTTTTGCATTTCTATTTTTCTGCTCATACCAGACAGATCGCCTGCGGTACGTCTGTGCTTCTCCCTGCAGGACAATATGGTGAGGTGTTGGAGGGTGGACAGGAGAAGGAAATGACGTGACATTTCTTCTCCAGCGCTCTCCTGGAAGAGATTCACTTAAAACTCTTACATTCATGACAGCAGCTGTCATGTTCAGTCTCTGTGGGTGGAACAATGAAGTAATTGTGCCTCACCTCTACAACCTGCTGCCACTTCATACAAGACTCTTAATCACCTCATCTCCTCCTTTCTACTCTAAATTTATAGGGTTAAGGTTGAACTAGGCTGGTCAAAATGGAACAGTTGAGCCTGAAGTATTGTCGAATGCCATTGCAAAGCACAATATATTTGACTCGTACACAATGCAAAATGCAATGCATCTCCTGGGTTACATAGTACATTCTTCTGTACGCGCATATAAAGTATGCATGGTAACAAAAATCAAAAACCATTCCCTTACAGTGCATTTGCAAGCTATTTTATCAGTTTGCACATTCCCTTGGAATTAAACCCATGTCCTTGGCATTGCAAAAATACAAATTAATTGTTCTGAAAAAGAACATGGGTCTCCATTAGGGACTCTGGTCCAATAAAAGCATTGTTGTGAATCATTTAGTAAAGAGATACAGCTCTTTGTGTGTTATTTCTCTGGTGTGCTCTTTACTGCTTTTATTGAGCAACTATATTTGACTCTTGGCACCTATCTCTTCGATATCTTAACATACACAGCGTTCCTTACTCTCACACTGAACATGCTGCATAGACACTTGAGACCGGATCTTTAAATAGGTTCTGTGCTAATTGAAAAGCCAATGCTTTTTCAAAGATGTCTGTCTATGCATGAGGGTACGTTCATCAACCACCGATGTAAGGAGATATCTGGGGTTCTTCCACACTGCAGCTTTCATCTTACCGTTTGATAAATGGTACTTATAAACCTCTCAATTAAGACTCAGGCTGGTGAAAGGTCACATGCAATTGGATAGCAGATGATATTTTCAGGTCAGCCTAGACATTAACATATTAAATCAGGAGTGACTGAAATGTCAGCCATTAGTCAAAGCGAACGAGACTTCTGCTCTTGAATCAAGAGGTACGCTAGTGCTGTCATACCAGGAGAATTATTGAGTAGATTCTCAGGATCAAGATCTGAAGAAACACATTGGCAAAAGTGAATTAGACAGCATGATGTTAGTCAAATATTTTTTTACATCTCTAATATTGTTTGTATTATGCCTTATGTAGTTTGCATGCAATTGTACAAGTAACCCTGTCAACTTAATTTGAAATCCTGCCTCTCATCTATGCTGAAGAGATCAGCTGCAGTTCAAACAAAGATGAATGGTTTACTTCTATTTTATGGTGATCTTTACAAAGCAGGCTACATTTAAACAAGACAAGATGACTGATCTGTGTTTCCTCCAAACAGACCTGCTGTTTTCAACATAACAACCTTGTGAGGTCTCTATAAACCAATGACATCGTCAATCACCATTACGCCCGATTCAAGGTAAAGTCACCAGTGCCTCAAGGCTTTAGGTAAACACACAAATTAAACTGCACAGCTTAAACATCTGCAGAACGGTGAAAAATGGCCATCACGGTGAGTGGTGCAGTTTATTAAGCCCTGTGATAAGGGTCAACATATGTTTTTACTGCTGTGTGGACTGTATGGGGGTTGTGGCCCACCCTTATCATTTTATCCTGGGATCTTTCACTTTATTTATTATGACTCAACTTGTATACTTAAATGTTCGGATTTCTTTGTTTAAATTCAATATTTGGCTTGATGGCTACATATGGTGGAAATTGTGTGTCAATAGCCCACTTAGAAATCTCCTTACTGATAAAAATGCTAATGTGTCAAATACTTATTTTCCCGGTTGTAAATAAAATCAGAAAAACGCAATGAGCTTGTGGAAACATCTTATGTGTGTGACCATGCATTTATACCCTACAAGCCTGTATTTAAAAACACCTTGGCATGTTGACAGTGCTGCCAAAAGCCAATCACATTATCAGTGAATTATCTCTGTATGAAACAGCTGTGCTAGCAGATCACCTGCACTACACTGGGTGATAACAACATTTAGTTCTCAAACACACACTTTCATCTGTTGTCAGATCCCAGTGGTCTTAGTCTCTCATCTGACATTTAGCTATAATCCATGTTCACTACATTCACTAAGGAGAGAGAGAGAGAGAGAGAGAGAGAGAGAGAAAGAGAAAGAGGGAGACTCATGCTTTCCCATACCTCCCATTTCCCAGCCTCATATTGTGGCATATGCATTTCTGTGCATAAATCTTACGCATATTAGATGTTTTACAAGAAAAAAGGATGTTTTTTACATTGTTTGGTATATTTGGCTAATCAGGAAATAAAGGCTGTGCGTTTGGCCCCTTAACCCGCTCTCTACAGGAGCACTGATGGATCTGGGGCATGACGTCCCATGCCCACACTCAACCTGTTCCCAGAATGCACCAGTCTTGCTACCCATCCATTCCCCATGAGATATGGTCTATATATGTTTTTCAAGTGACCCGTAATGAATATTTGTTAATAGAGCACAGACAGATGTGAGATGTGTCAGCATTAATCAGATGTGTCAGCATAAATTTAGAAAATAAAAAACATCATACTGCCATTTCTAAAAATCAGTGAGAATGGTTCTGACAAATTGTGGATAATGCCGGTTAGGCAGTTAGGAAGGCCTCCAGGCCAACATCATAAAACTTCACAGTTGTCTGAGAAAGCTAATGAACCAAATAGCATGACATTCCTGTAAAACACACATTTTACAGTGCAATTTCCTGGTAGTATGAATGGGGCTCCAGTGACCTAACATTTTCATTTTGTAAATGAACATGTGTTTCATGCGTGTGTATGTGTGTGTGTGTGTGTGTGCGCGTGTGTGTACATCAGAATTTGTGTTAACTATTAAACGGTATACAAGCAATCACAGCACCCTTTGTATATAAATTACCAGGAGCGTGTTCTGACTGAGCACAAGAAATGAGCCACACATTGTCTGTCACATTTTTATTACCTAATTTACTTTTTGTTCAAAATTACTTGCAAATGTCTTGCAGTTACACATGAATAATATAAAATAAAACTAAATGATGGGAAACAGATTGGAAGATACAGAGCAGTTAAACTCTAACTAAAAAAGATGCTTTATAATCATTAGTAAAGACATCTTTATCATTCACCTACAGGTTATTACACTTCACTCTTGAATACTTCATTCTGATGAGCCGGTAGCGACATACCCGACTAAAAAAAGGGTCATCCGGGTACTGCGAGTCATCTAGATGGGTGTGGTTTAATATATGCAAATCAATAAAACATAAATATGTGTAATTAAGAACATATATTATTAATCAAAAATGTATGTTTGTATTGTTTGTGTCTGGGCTTAAAGTTGCTGCTTTTCCTTAATGAAGGTTTGCATTTGTTACAAATGAGTTAATACAACTTATCAAATCAATGTTTTGTGTCCAATAATTTACTCATGTAGCAAGTAGCCGTGTAATAATTAGGAAATAAATGACTGTGCTCTCCTTCAGCAGGCTGTACATTATCCCTTACGTATTTACTGTGAGAATGTAAGGTACATCTGAAGTGATACACTTCATGTCACGTCACGTCTTGTCATATATACAAGATATTCATCCCAGAACTGCATTCACTTTTTGATTCATACACTATATAGGTTCTTAGTGCAGCCAAGTTGCTATTTGGTTCACACTTGATGACGAATGCATCCAACTCTGCAAAGGCAGCAGTAAACTGCATTGAAAATGCTAAAGGTGTAGTGCACATCAATATATACTTCAGAATAGAAATAGGATGAGGAAAACAACTCTAAATTTTCAACTTGGTATAAACAGAAAATCAGGACAGAGGTGGTGTGAAAAAAGTCTACTGTAAATATCATTCTGAATTGTATAATTATGTCCTGCATCAAGGTAAAACAGAGATCGACTCCAGTCTGTTCATTTTTTCATGCAATAAAAGTGCACAGCAACAAAGGAGCAGTGGGGAACCTTCAGGGCCTTCTACACCTTCTAAATATTTTTTATAATAATAATACAAATAAATAATATAGTATTCAATAAAAATATGTTTTTACATTTTACAATTTCTATTTAATTCAATTTAATACAATACATGTAATATATTTTCTCTCATCTGTTCTAACGTTAAGCTTACTGTCAGGTTCATGTCATGAAAACATCTAATCCAATCAGAATCGTCTGTCTCTATTAAGGCCCGGTTATCTGGCTCATTCATTGGTTAGGACTTCATGAATCCCAGGGAAGGCCAAGCTATGTGTTTTGGTGTGGAGAGTGACGGGCAAATCGACCAATCATGTTTTGATTTCAAGGGGGCGGGTAAAAAACAAAACATTGTAAGCCTTCATGAAGTCCTAAGCATGCAACAAACTGGATGCGAGCAGCCGTTGAACACCAAAGACGAAGATCATAGACCGTTAATATTAATACAGTCTAATGGCCCGAATCTCTGCGGTGAGAGTGGTTGAGGTAAATGGCGGAAAACGTGATTGACGTTGTGGTTAGCTTGATAGGGCTGAGGTAAAAACGAAATAACTTAAGCGCGTACTCGTGAAGAGCACAGCCGGGAGAAGCGCGTGCAAATGTGCATATGACGCGAACACGAGAAAAATAAAGGGTTTAATTATACTTTTACTTCCTGACAGTTTCACTTGTTACGTGAGGATAGTAATGACTGACAGACGACGCCGAATTACATACAATATAATTTCCTAACTAAATCTGAGAGAATGCGAAAACATTCAAATATTTTTTTCCCCGCTATACTCAATGGGCAGGGTGGAGATACATTTTGGTAGCCCTCTGGGCTCGGGCTAGAGATTTTGCGAGCCCTGGATATCTTATAACAACAGTTATAAGCCACAAGGAGGTGCACTGAGAACGCAGGGTGCTATATTTCCCCTTATGAAAAAGGCTAACAAGGTATCCTACAGCTAAATATATTTTCCAAAAAATAAAAAATAAATTAAAGAACATAATTTAAGCTTGTTAAATGCAAATTTACAGAGCCCCTGACTGTCATTACAGAGCAGCAGAGTCTGTATTTGTGTTTATCAGTTAGATTAAAGTAATTTTAAACTTTAAAACTGCATTTAAAGGCAGACAATGCCCATTCTGTAATTTAACTTTGCGTGCTCAGAATTTTTACACGTTCACTGTATGATTTAACGAAATACGAATAGCCTAGTATTATGGATGGAGAGGCATTTGCACTTCATTGCATATTTTGAAGGCCCAGCTGAAGTACCCACGGTTCGCCACTGCAAAGGAGACAACATAAGTTTAACAGCAAAATCATAAAAGTTTGCCAAAGCGCTTTACACATTTTTGCCTCACATTTATCCATTCATACACCGACGGTATGAAGGACACCTCGACACTTGGTCAGGTGAAGCCAGGGATTGAACCACCAACCTTCCGATTTGTAGACAACCTACATCAACACTTTTGATTGTCCAATTGATAACAAAAAGTCCTATTTATCTTTATTTACCTTTTTACACAAATGTATAAGTGTTTTTTAGCATTTAAAGGGGACATTTCAAAAATCTTTTTCTAGATGTATAATAAGTCGTTGGGGTTCCCAGAGTACATAAGTGAAGTTTTAGCTCAACATACCATACATATAATTTATAATCGAATGTTAAAATTAACACTTTGTAGGTGTGAGGTGTCATTTTAAATGCAAATGAGCTGATCTTTGTCCTAAATTGCAGTTTCGTGGTTGGATAGTATCGATTAAGGGGCGATATTATCCCCTTCTGACATCACAAGGGGAGCCAAATTTCAATAAGCTATTTTTCACATGCTTGCAGAGAATGGTTTACCAAATCTAAGTTACTGGGTTGTCCTTTTTCACCTTTTTTAGGTTGATAGAAGCACCGGGGTCCTAATAATAGCAATTAAACATGGAAAAAGTTAGATTTTCATAATATGTCCCCTTCAGTCTAAAACTTTGTAATATACACTGGTCAAAAATGTATCCCAGCTATCACTGGGGCATTAAAAATGATCCTTTACATACAGATATGTATACATTTGGCTCAAATGTACCTTTTTTATACTAATATGTATCTTTGAGTTACTAATAAGCTCTGATTGGTGGTCTAGGTTTATAATCAATAGTATAAAAACTACATATACTGCCCAAAAGTAGTATGCACATATACTATAATGAACCTTAGCTTGGTAACATAGCTGTAATTGCTTCTGTTAGAAGTAAAAGCCCGCTTCAACCTTTAAAATAATTTTTATATCCTAACCTTTTCACCACAATGCATCTGAAATAAATAAATGACTGTAAACGGGTCAGAGATGTACATTTGGTAACCCTTCCGGTGACCCATCTGTCTGTTCTTCTGTCCACTCCTCTCTCTCTATCTGTTCATTTCTCTATGGTTTGCTCTAGGTTATACCCCCACCACCAATCATGAGTCTAAAGAGTGCTTCTGTAATGAGTGAATCACAGTTAACAGGACCGGTGCTTTGTGCCCTGCAGTCATTGAACTGACCCTTCTGTTCTCCCGACCAATCGGTGTAATCGGCCGAGCTGAGATGGGGTCAGATGCCTAGAGAAGCTGGCTCGGGGTCTTGGAGCGAGGCCTAAACCTCTCTTTGAGCACAGCACGGCCATATGTCTACTCTGAATCGCATGACCGCTGCTGGGCCTGGAAGCAACCAATGACAATATTTATCTGAGGTCAATATGAGTCATCACAGTGGATGATGTCATTGTACCCTAGAAAGTTAAACACAACAATAAAAACAGGTAGAGATGAGTAACTTGCTGTACGTGATAAACTCAATGCTGGAAGGCTGCACCAAGATTTCATGTCCAGACCCATGTTTAGTTCACAAGAGAACTAGCCTACTAGCCTCAACAATGAAGAATGAATAATGAAGATGTTGAACATTTTTCTAGTTTTGCATTAGCTATCCTTTACTCTGATGTTGAGTTTAACTTACTGTACAGCATGTGAAAAAACAGATAAAAGAACCATTTGAATACATAATGCTCATAAAAAACACATAAATCAACTCACACATGCATGCAAACGGGATACATTCAATTGCATTTAGATTCATATATATTCACACTGAGGAGAGATCATTAAGATGGTGTATATTAAGTATGTGTGAGTAAATATTTTCAGTAAGCTTTCAGTAGTGCACTAGAGCAACCAAGACTATATTTGGATGATGGTGTCTGAGTTGTTTATTTTGCAGACTGCTATATGGCACAAGCACATGACAGGATGATAGATTCTAAAGTAAAACTTTTAATTACTGCGGTAGATGATACAGAGAGATTTACAGAACACTACGATGTTTTTAACTTTTTTCAAATGAGGACACATTCAGTTCTGTATTAGTTTACTTTTAAAATAAATATGAATGTAATTATTTAAAGTGTGCAAAACATCAGTCATCAATAACAAAACATGAGAGAAACATTCTTCTCCCTTTTTAAATTTGACAAGCCTAAATATACTGTCCTCTGCAGCTAAAACTGGCCAAAAACATGATCTAACTGGCACCAAAGTGATTTTATACAGCATTTGCAGCATTAATTATGTGAAAAGTCACACTTTTAGTGAAATAACTATAATAGAGATAGAGCATGTAGAAACAGCTGTTGATCTTGTCCCTGATCTTGTACTGTTTTAGAGGCAATATAAGATAACCATTTATCTTCCCATGAAATATGGCTCCTACATCCCATTGTTGTAAAACAAATGGTGCAACAATCCACTGTGTGGTTATCTTAGACTCTTCTCTTCCCTTCTAAAGCACAGCAGAGGACTGTACCTCATCTCTTCCTTCTTTTCCTTTCAAGAAATAGTTTGTCTAAAATATATATTCTGCCACTATTTACTCATCTTCATGGTGGTGCAAGTTCTTCACAAAGATTTCTCCATACAATTTAAAACCTACCAACCTGGGTTTTGTTATCATGTTTGAAATCTGCCTTTAAATTCTCATAGACTAGTAATATAGTATTTTTTGTACCTTTTGTCAGTTCCTACTGATTAACTAATGACAGAAATGTTTGAAGGGGTGTGTTCATAAGACTGACATGACACCTTCATAATCATGACATGACACGTGTCATGAACACGAAGGAGTGCTTATGACAACTGTCATCAAGTGTCTTTCGTTCAATTATGTCATTTTTAATGCAAAGATCACATTGTTTGAGATGTCTTTGTTATGACAACTTGACATACAGCAAACCAATACATCATAACTTGTCATGAGAACTGAATT
Organism: Paramisgurnus dabryanus; assembly: GCF_030506205.2. Lineage (NCBI taxonomy): Eukaryota > Metazoa > Chordata > Actinopteri > Cypriniformes > Cobitidae > Paramisgurnus > Paramisgurnus dabryanus. The sequence goes on from NC_133356.1 coordinate 16,407,015, forward strand.
CTTTTGATACAAATATAATTTGTCATTAAAATGTCATGAGGTGTTAATACTCTGTCAAATAGTTTTATAACAGCATCATTAATATTTTTCTTGACCTCAACTACAGTGGTACAAGTATAATTTGTCATTAAAATGTTATGAAGTGTTAATAATCTATCACAGCATCATGAATATTCTTCAGTTCATAATGTTTTTTTAAGTTTCCCTCCAGGTATTTACGAGATAAAACCAATCATCCAATAATAATAAAATAATAATAATTAAAATTGAAACAATTATATTTTATTGCATTTGGAGACTGATTCACCTAAAATTAAATGAAAACGGTACAATAATGGGTTAAGACATGCAGTGTTGGGTCTATATCATTGGAAAAAATGATTAAATTAATTAAATGTTTTTGTTTTAGTTTTAGAACCCTCTGTGTGAGGAAGAGCAAGTTCTGTTAGTTATTCTGTAAGTATTGTGTACATACATAAAGTATAAATTAAGTATATTCTTTTGATGTGTCTGTTGCATTTTGTTAAGGTATTTAAAATTATTTTACAGAGTATTGACACTTAATGACATTTAAATGATAGTTTAACTTCATTTTAACCCATAAAGCTAGGTTGTTTTTACAGTAAGTTTGATCATTATTCTGCTATGTCATGTTTATGACAGATTTATGACAAGTTATGATGTTTTGGTTTATGACAAGTTGTCAACAACAATGTCAACTTTGCATTAAAAATGACATAATTGAACAAATGACACTAAATGACAGTTGTCATTAAAATGCATAAAATCTCCTTTATGTTCATGACATGTGTCATGTCATGATTATGAAGGTGTCATGTCAGTCTTATGCACACCCCTTCAAGTAAAGTGTTACTGAATTGTCTTTTTTTAATGAATTATTCCTTCACTCTAAAAAAGATTGGTTGTTCTTTTCATGGTTGGGTAAGATGTGGACAAATCAAACTGTTGGGTTAAAGTAATACAATAAAATAAAAACATATTTGACCTAAGAATGCCCAGTTGACCAAACAAGCCAGTGTTTAAATCAATTTTCCTATACAAGTTAAACACAACCATTTTGCCAACAAAATCTAATCACAGCAAGTGCAAAACTAGCTTTACAGACCACAAAAAGATAAACAGATCAGCATAAGAACTACATTGCTGTTGGGCTACACCCTTACAATATCCCAGGAGACTTTTAAGTAGCCTGCATCAGTGATTAATAAAGTAGCATGACCTATTAGTCAGATTCCCCTCAACAAAAGTGGTCTCTAAGGGTACGTCTCCACGGAGACCAGAGGTCACTTTAAATTCTAACCAATTGCTACCCATATGTTTAACTGAGAGGAAATAAAAACACAGAGATGGAGAAAGTGAGAAATAACTAATTCAGAATACATTTAACTTAAAATAATATTCATTTTATTTGCTCAATTTTCACACACACATGCACGCACGCCCACACACGCACACATGTCCTCTAGATGAAGGAGTGGGCAGTGAAGAAATGACAAACAGAATCGATTGCTTTTCACGAGTCTGAAAGGAATCACTCCAATATACTGGTAACGATTACCACTCCATAACACACTCGCTAATAGAGTACAAGGGCAAAAGACATTAAGTAAAATGACAGTGACGGGTATACCCTACCTTATAGATTCATGAGTGACAGAATGAAAACAGGTCGCCGTTGATATGATGGAGGCATATCAAATAGTATTGAACCTCAGCTGTTGCAGTGGCCTGCAGACATTTCTTTAGTAACTCTCTGCCTGTATATGAACATGCAAAGCTCCTTACAAGATCATGCCAAGGTTATGTCCTTTTGCTCCTTAAAGAAACACGTCTATGAGGGGTTGCTGAAGCCCCCATTCCTTTAATTCCATGGAAAATAAAAATCGAAACAAATTCATGGCAGCATTTTTATTAAATTGTGTTGTTGTTGTTACGTGCATTAATATTGTTTTATACTACTTGTATTTGTGTAGAAAAACCAGATTGAAAAAATATGATTTTTAAGTTGCGTTGCAAAAAAACTTTTATTTTGAAGGGTTTACAGTCATGTTTTCTAGGACTGCCACATCAGGAAAGGCTTCCATCTATCAAAGCCTCGAAGGCCACTGATTTCCAGCCTAACTAAAATGTATGAGAACCTGCATAAAGGGATTAAAAGGACTGGGGGTTGGGCATGTCCATTAGGCATAATGGATAATACCATAATTTAATTTGATTTCAAACTTCTTTTGTTCGCTATTTGGTTTACTTGGAGAAACATTCACATGGGATTTAAATGACATTTATTTTCATCACTGATGTATTTCACACCTGCACTTAATGTCAGTCAAATATTGACCTATAATATAGCAGGATTAGTGCATTCTTGAACACAGAGTCCTCGTTTGATCCGGGATAATAGCCCATCAATCCACAGCATCCAGCTTAGTTTCTCCAACCCCACCTTAAAACAGACAAACCTGTACCTCCACAGCCTGAATCCACCCCTCGGCTGACAGAAACATCACAGGAACAGGTCTGGGATTCATTGCACCTGACCTGACAACAAGAGTTTTAGGACATATTAGATTTTTGCCCATGGCCATCTCAAACTGCCTCTGTCTGGTTTGAAGTGTGCTTTTGATGGTTGACCTCAAATTCCCATTTGTTTTCTGTGGTTAAGTTGAAAGAAAGAAATATCCAATTTGCTTGCAATAAAACCTTCAGAATGACATATACTCTAGAAAATGCTGGTTTATTTTCAACCCAGCACAGGGTCAAAAAGGGACAAACCCTGTTGTTGGGTTAAATTAACCAAGAATTTGTTTTATATTTGGCACAACAATGGGTTAAACAACCCAGCATAAGTAACGTTCAACCCAACAGGTTGGGTTTGTTCCTTTTTGACTCAGTGTTGTAGTCCTGTTATTTATTATAGCAACATATCTTGCCGCTTTACTGCTATTGAACTTCGGCAGGTACTCCAGAGCTTGGAGGATACATCAGCTTAATCTTCTGCAATTAATAGTATTCCTTGTAATCCACTTTGAAATGATAGATGAAACAATGGGTGTAATCAATCACATTGACACATATATTAATTTATGGTATTTTTGATGGCTTAAAGCTGGGACATTGAAGTCTATATTAAATTCTTCTGGCAGGATATGAAAAATCAGCCGGTCCATCCTGCGACCAAGGTTTGAATCACATTAAATACACTAACTGCATTTCTAGTCGTATCTTCAAACCATTTTGTCATTCATTTCTGCAAGCACATGAAATGAAATAGCAGAATCAGACAATAAAATAATAAGGTTATGATAAAATCATATTTGGATGAGATCACATTTTTTCTCATTGATTTGTACTGAAATAATGAGGAACAGCATATGATAGGAAATCTAGGATTGGATAACTGTGCTTTGTTCATTCGGTATAGATGACATCATAGTTTGCGATTCCCATGTAGCCTTGGGGAATCTCATCATTTGACAGAGCAACACAGATCATGGATGAAGGATTTACAGCGATTCTAAATGGAAAGCCATGCTGCCATCTACTGTTTTGATTATAATACCGCATATAAACCACACAGTATTAACCAAATAACTGAGAACCCAAAAGTCTAAATGCCTCAATAGATTAGTGGTAAAAGTGCTGTAAAATGAAAGGTTCCTGATAAGTAGCACAATTTGAAATCTTTAAATGAACATTTCAGAAGTTAGTCCATAGTACTGGGGGACATGGTAAAACAACAAATTAAATTATTTAATATGGTATTTTATATATATAATACTATATTATATTCATCCTTAAGGTGTAATATTATGATAAAATAAATAACAAAATTTAAATCTTATAATTCTAATCACTAATCGCACAAATGTTGTGATGGGGCATGACTAAATGCACTGTTAAAAATAAAGTTGATACAAAATGTCATAGAAGAACATGTTATTTATAGTGTATAATGTACATGTTTATTATGGTATAAACTAAAAGGTTTAAAAAATACTAAATGGTAATTTTCATAGATTAAAAACTGGGGTTAGGGAATGTTGTAGGTTAGGGGAATAGAATATACAGTTGTACAGTATAAAATCCATATAATTCTGCATGTGGGAATGTATGTGTTTTGTAATGTGGCAGGGATAATTAGATAGATCAGGCAAAAGACCAAGGTGATGGACTACTGTTTAACAAGACGAAGATTGCTCCAGATGGGATTTCAAAGTACAGGGAATCTATAGCCACGGGAGTTAAAACAGAGCTGGTCACGGACTGCCAGCGAGAGCCTGGCATCCAGCCCATCTGCTCTATTAGAGGAAGAGTGGCTTAGAGCTACAAAACTGAGACGATGTGCTGTTTCTCACCTCAACAGAAAGAGAGCACAGGGTGCTGAGATAAGCTGATCCACAATCAGATGTAGTTTAGATTAGAGAAGACATTTAAATGTTTCCTCCTCAAAAACTCGAGAACAGAAGGGTTAAGTGGACATATAATGCAATATATTTAAAGCTTTGTTAACTAATAAACTTGGGGCAGTTAACACAGGGCCTGTTGTTGTCAGAGATGTTACTTGCTGAATTATTACTTGTAAGAGACAGGCGACAACCTAAATACTGTAGTACACATATTTACCAGTCAAACATCTCACTGCAGGATTGAGTGAAAAGCTGTGAACCTACGCTGTATGCTATATCATGTGTTTTTGTTACTGTATCATAAAGTCAGCACCCAGAGGACTGCATAAAAACTGATTTCTAATGTTTCAAAATGTCTGCCAGAAATAGGCCACAGTTACTAACCTCAATAGCAGACACTTTCAAAGATGAAGGTAATCCATTTACCTTGAGCCCTGCCACCAGAAAACATATTAAAAGGGTTAGCAATTACCGGACTCGTGCCCAGGGACCATTAAACACTTTAAATATCCCATCACAGCATGACAGATATCACCATCATTCAATAAGCTATTGGGAATACTTTACACCATAGACTACAGTACATGTGCTGTCAAAGAACAGACTAAGGCCACAGGAGACGAGTTAGATGCTGTGCAGTAAGAATAAAGAACTGAAATGTTTTATAACAGGGAAAGAATGGCATAATATGTGGGTCACTGAAGGAAAAAGAAAACAGTGTCACTTAATAAAACGAAAAAAGAGAATGGGAAAAAAAATGAAGAAATTAATCTTTGGCTTGTAAATCAACTAGAATCATGACTCATTGGTTCTCAATTCTAAATCTAAACGGTTCAGTACACTAAACAGCATTTTGATAAAGTAACTTGCCTTCCCAAAAGCAAGATAAAATATGATATAAACCTTCTTTAGGCTCTGGACCACAAAAACTAAAAAAACTAGAGAAAAGAAATATGTTGAATAAATAACCTAAACATATCTGCTACTATACTGTGTGTATATGTTAGTGCTAAAGTTTAGTAAGTTTAGTTTAGAAAAGGCTTACTTTTTCTTTTTTGCCTTTGGAAAACAGCTTAAGAAAGCAGGAAAAAGCGCTGAAGAGATAGATCGCCTGTAATGTGTATGGTCAATTTGACTGTTATGGCCATTCAAAGGACAAACTCAGAACTCTTTTGTTAACAATGTTACACATGTAAATAGCAGGGTTGTTTATTTAAGCAATAAGGTACGAGAGGCTGTGCTGTATCGTGAATAAGTAACGGCTGAAGGGCGTTGTTAGGCACGACGCGAAGCGGAGTGCCTGCAACCCCTTCAGCCGTTACTTATTCACGATACAGCACTTGCCTCGAGTACCTTATTCTTTTATAAAACGGTTACCACACAATATTAAAGCAAAAAACAATTTTAGTGCAACTTTCATGAAGTTAAATCAATAAAAACATTCCTTCCGCTAGAAAAAATAGTCCCTGAATGCAAACAACAACATGGAAGCTCAAATAAAAACAACAAACTGCTCTCAGACTTTGTCTCATTATATGTTTATGTGTTGCTAAGGGTGTTGCTAAGGGCGCAGTGATATTAAATAGAACTGTTGGGTGAAGCGATAGCAGTGTTTTATCGTGAATAAAGCACACCTATTGACCAATCAGAATCAAGGATTGGAACTAACCGTTTTATAATTTTTATTATACTTTGTACTGTACGTGGTATTTGTACAAACAATACATGCCTAAGAATTTTTAATAATTTGTAGACAAAAACCAAACTATTTAAAAGTCATATTTTAGCATCTTGTGATAAATGATACTGCTATGAGGAAGAAATGCTTTGCTTTGAAGAAAGTTCTTCGTATTAAAAAGGGGAGGAAGAGGTCAGCTTGTGTAGAATTTGGATAAAAAATCAAAAGATTAATGGGAAGGATAGAGTCAAAATGAGTCTCTGTTGCTGTAACTGCACAGTGACTTTAATAACACTCTTGTTTATGTGTTATGTGACTTTGAAAGCAGTGTACGGATACATTTCTGCTCCTTTTCTTTATCCTTTCATTGTTTAAAAAACATGCATTGCAGAATATTTTATCTTTTTTATATTTCCTTTGTATTTTTTTGCAGATTCTCTCATTTGTCTATTACTGCATCACACTTTCTTCATAGGTTTTACACTCACACAGAGCATTAAACACTACTGGTGTGTTTTCACGTTCTTAACGCTATTCTAGCACCCAATCTCGCTCCCTTTATCCCCACCCAATTTCCTTTGCTCCCCTCTGATTTGTGCTAGTTCTGTCACATCTGTGGATCTACAAGTTTGACAGCCTTGACAGTTATTATTAATACTATCATCTTAAACAATCACTATTTATTAAAGTACAATAAACAGTTACTGTCATTAAGTTTGATTTTATCAACAAGAATTTCTAATAAATACATATCAAAGAAAGTTTGAAGAGTATGAAAATATTTAATGACAGTAGGGATTTGAACAAATTCTAAATCCCAAACCTCACATCACAAAACAACTTGAAGAGATATAAACAACAGTATAAAATACAAATTTCAACAAACGTTAGAAAAATCATTACTATTTTAATGAATTAGTGTATAGAATAAACATCTGTATATTGAGCAGTACTTTTCTAAACTAGCAATGAATGTGGTAAGTAATTACTGCCCTCTCTTGGTAATAATAGGTAAATACATTATGGCATCTCATATATTGTACAATTTAGTTTAATAAAGCTATGTTTAAATCATTTTCTGTGTGGTAAAACATTTTTCTCACAGTTCTTACTTTTTACAAAGTTCAGCAAATCTAGTTATTTACTTAAAGCCGATAGAATTTCAGTTCTCACACTGCTTGTTCTGTGGTTGTTTCCCATTATTTAAGCTTGAAATACCATATGAACTACAAAAAAAAGAAAAAGAAAACAGGTAATTTGAACTCAGTCACAGGTTTGAAATTTACAAAGAAATAACTTTGCGAGTGAAAATTAAAAGATTATTATTGAAAAAATTGTCATTTGATATTTACCAACGTATCTAATTTCATTACTTTCAAGGCTTATGTTTTTTTAGGTTTGTGATGTCAATATTTCTTCCTTATTTTCTTGTGCCTTTAAAATAAACATAAACTTTTATGTTTATGAAATGCAGTCCCGCCTTTTACAGTGTTAAAACATTTCATTACAGTTATGCATGTTCAGGCAACTGTGAAGTATAAAAAAACTATGTACTTACAGTAATATGTCACTATATATTGTTACTTTTTTTTAAGGTTTCAAATGTATTTGTCATGTGCACAAGGCAGTGACAATTTGCATGTAGTAATGTTTGATGTGAGGCTCTTCTGCATTACAATTCAAACAGTAAAGTAATAAATTAAGAAAGATTACAATATAAACATTTTAGTTTGATTGTAGTAAATTATTGTATATGAATGAAGTATAACTAAAACCACAATAGGTTTAGTAGATTAGTGTTGTACTTGACAAAGGTACAGTACTTGTTTTTGACTGATAATTTTTGTTGCTTAAGGTAAAGTCTCTTTTTAGGGTTTAACAAAGAACTCTAAGATTGTTTAACATTTGCTACATATTGCTTTTTAAGTAAGTGTGGCTTCTAAATGTAAATTCAGTTACTTGGTTCAAGTATGGATTTTATAGTTTGAAATATCTCAAAACAAAACATAGCTGAGGCAAACCTATCCATAAACAGATCTAAATGTATACTGCATGTACAGTTTTTCCAACATACCATATGAAGAACAGTGGTTCTCTCTTGACTTTAATATTTACATTTACGTTAACATATATATAATTCATTCAAATGTCTACCTGTAAAAAAACATTATACAGCTACTTCCTTCTGTCCACTGTCTCAATATCATATTCTCTCTTTTTCTCCCTTTAGCCACCCCCCCCCCCTCTCTCTCTCTCTCTCTCTCTCTCTCTCTCTCTCTCTCTCTCTAGTTTAATGATGAGCATTTGCTTGCAATGCCTGGTGAGATGCTCCATGTACTGAAAGTAATTTATGTAACCAATCAAGCGCTCATTTGTCAACCATCACTCTTCATTTCAGTGACTGCAGGACACCAGTGCTGTGGTCTCTGGGGTGTTGACATATGTTGTTTTGTTATTTTGATTGCAATTAGCGGATGTGTCTGAGTAATAAGGGATGGTGGAACAGGGCCATGGCAATATGGTCACCTCAGTGAACGATACTGAGAGAGAGAGAGAGAGAGAGAGAGAGAGAAAGAGACAGAGAGCGCGAGTGAGTGAGAGAGTGAGTGAGTGAGTGATTGTTCAGTTTATTGCACAGAAGCAACATTGATGGAGATCTGTGTTTTAGCTCCCAGCCGGCTCACGAAACGGAAATGCAAAAATGAATAATCGTTTTCAAATAGTTTAAAGACTCCCTGATGTTCCTGTAGCTCTATTGGTTGAACTTTCTGTTAGCAGTGCAAAGCTCATGGGTTCGATCGCTGAGTAATAATCTATAAGCTTTCTCAAACCAACAAAGTTTGCTCACAAACATTTACCCCATCTAGTTTAATTTAAGTTTGGTTGTGACTGAAATCACAAGCCTTCTTTTTATTGGTACAGATGTGTCTATCTCACATTAAGCTCTCTACTCATGTGGCCATGTTGATGGCCACGTCCAACCAAACAAGGTGAATATTGGTCCTCTGTCTCTCCTCCTTCCTCTCTGCCTCACTGCCTTCCTATTAGCCAGCCCATATTCCACATCAAAGGCACAGATGCCAATAACCCCACTCTGCCCCCTAAATGCTAAATTATTATTATTAAAGTATGACTGACGGGCCTGCTTATTAATTATAATCTTGTGCACATATGCGGGGTGATGGCAGAAGTGAAAGCAGCATTGTGTGCCAAGGCGCCACCACACAGAAGCTAATTTGCTCTGACACACTATCAAAGCACGCTCGTCACAACTCCCATGGTGGCTCCTATAGGCGGCACTCACGTTTTAAGGGGCACGCAGGTCAAGGGAAAGACGATCGCACCACACACGCAGGCCAAGAGAAGTACAGAAAGTCAAAGGTGAAATGCTTTGGCACATTTCTCACTTCCTGACAAACACGGTAGCTAGTACAGTGCTTTAAGATAAGTAAAAAATCGTGGAAACTTGAAAGAAAAGTTACTACCTGTGCATGCTTGAACGTTTCTTTTTGCATTGTTTTGTAGACTATGATTTGTTGCTTCATTCTTATACAATTTGCAAGTTTATCAACTATCAAGACAGTTTGAAGGCAATGACTCACTAATGCAATTTGTAAAGATGCTTTGTAATACACTTAAAACACCCACATAAAGTTTACCTGCTGGACTTTTATAGCTCGAGGGAATCAATGATGCTGTTAGTGTGAGATAAATGTCAGAGCAATTCATACTCTCTCCATTAAGAAATAAGATGGGGAGGTGGGACACTTTTTCCTTAGAGATGGCTAAAACTGGATAGCTTATTCCTCCTTGCATCAGACAAAAGGATGTTTTTGGCCACAACTGTGCAAGCATTTCCAAATAAAGCAATAAACAAACAAACAAACAAACACTGTTTTTGAAATTAAAATGGATCGCTGAACATCACAGTTCGATTCATAAACAAATCATGCTTATTTTATTTGACATACGTCTGTTTACTTTTTTTTGTCATTTAATGATTTTCTGACATGCAAAAATGTCTAGGTGTTTAAATATCTGATCAGTAGGGGGCACTAAAACATTATGCTTGCCTATGGACAGGTAAACAAATCCTCCCTGTGGTGTTGGTCACAGAAACATTTTTTATCATGGTCTGAGAAACTTATCGCACAATTAAGGAAACGCTGTCATACATCATCATGGGTGTATATGGTAAATGATGCATATATAAATATAATGACCCAATTTCTTGTACGTTTTGTACTGTCAAAATGTTTGAATACTGGATGTTTAATACATGTATGTCATCCATTCATATTCTGCGTAACTGTTGTGACTCTCTCTGTGTCATTCTGCATTCTCAATAACTCATTGGCTTTGTTCACGCTGGCATAAATCCAAACTTTAAGACCTGGTGTCATTTTGCAAGTGATACATTTTGATATATTGTCTAAACAAAGCCATTGTCATGTTAAATCAAAGCACACACACATATGCATACACGTACACACACTCATAAGCGAAGCTGAAATGGCAGAGATGAGTAGCCGGAATATAAAGTAAAAGCATTTTGCAGGGTGGCGGGACCTGGAGCCATGATGGGATTTGAATGACTCTTTTAATAGGTGAAAAAGACTTAGATGATTAAATGGAGGCTCTCGGATGCAACTCAATTCAATTTGTCAGTATGCCTATTCATTTGGCAGACCGGCCCTGCTCTATAATTTCTGCATCTTAGTGCTCATTTCATAGACGGTAAACTGAACGGACGTCTCGTGCTGGTCTTTACCTACACATTCGTCAGAGAGCCGGCAACTACCGGCACTTAAATGTAGGCTGAGATCCGGTCACGGTTCAGCTTCATTATGCCTGTATGTATATTTCAAATAAAGTAAAACACATCTGCTTTTCCAGCAGCCTCTGCACTCTTGCAAATGGAGTTCAAATTGCCTGAAATGAGGGAAGAAGTGAGCGAAGAGAACAAAGGAAAAAACAGGAAGATTTCATCCTTCCAGGAAAAAATGACTAATAGCGGTTTCGGCCGAAGCCCGTACAATCTTGTTGGGCTATTCAAAATAAGAGGGTGCCTAATTTGCCAGTGCATTTTTCTCTCTATTGTGCTATTCTCTCTTACGCTCTTCCCCACTCCTCCATCCCCCGTAGTTATCCACCTTTCATTCTACCTGTCTCTGAATGCAAAGCTGCACCCAAGGGCAGCTTGTGGATCCTGGTCAATATCACCAAGCAGATTTGCATATTCAGTGAGTCATAAATCTTCTATTAGCTGACTGACTCCTGACCCTTCTTTCTTCGGGACGGGGGGGGGGGGTTAAGGCAGGCAAGGGCACACAGCCTGCCTCCTGTCCCCCTCGTACTGACACCCAGCCTTTGCACTATTCACACGTTTGCTTGTCCACATGCTGCTATCTGTGAACGAATCCCATCATCCACAGGCCCTCTCCTCTTCTCTTTCATGAGAGGACCACAACAGGCATCCTGGCACAAGCACAAGATGTCCTCTGATGGGATAGAAGGAACACATCAACGCATTTCCACAACCTCAAGGGCTAAACTCTTGTTCGTTGGTAGAAGTCCAGAGAGCTGTGAAAAGGGCCGTGGCATAATGAGCAGAGAAAAGTTGGTCATTTTTCGTGTTCACCAATATTAGAAGAGAGAAGGAAAGAAATAGGGAGAGGAAAACTGTTAAGGAGATGTGCAAAAACCAATTTTCTAAAATTACTAGTAAATGACTAATTACAGTACATAACATGGTAATACTTTATATATTTAATCATTATGCATGTCGTTGGGATCAAACCCATGGCTTACAGGATTAAAGTTGTAACATTAGACGCATAAGTTATATAATGTAAATATATATACACAGTACTGTGAAAAAGTCTTAGGCCCCCATGCCAGAATTAGAATAGAATTAGAATTAGTCTCTTTATTAGAATACATCCAGAAAATACAGGAAATGTGTATATCAGTGGGGAACCTTCAGGGCCTTCTACGCCTTCAGAGAAGGCCTAAAAAAATTAATTAAAAATATTTTTTATAATAATAATACAAATAAATAATATAGTATTCAATAAAAATATGTTTTTATTTTTTTTACATTTCTATTTAATTCAATTTAATACAATACATGTAATATATTTTCTCTCATCTATGGTCTAACGTTTACTGTCAGGTTCATGTCATGAAAACATCTAATCCAATCAGAATCGTCTGTCTCTATTAAGGCCCGGTTATCTGGCTCATTCATTGGTTAGGACTTCATGAATCCGAGGGAAGGCCAAGCTATGTGTTTTGGTGTGGAGAGTGACAGGCAAATCGACCAATCACGTTTTGATTTCAAGTGGGCGGGCAAAAAACAAAACATTGTAAGCCTTCATGAAGTCCTAATCATGCAACAAACTGGATGTGAGCTGCCGTAAAACACCAAAGACGAAGATCATAGACCGTTAATATTAATACAGTCTAATGGCCCGAATCTCTGCGGTGAGAGTGGTTGAGGTAAATGGCGGAAAACGTGATTGACGTTGTGGCTAGCTTGATAGGGCGGAGGTAAAACGAAATTACTTAAGCGCGTACTCGTGAAGAGCACAGCCGGTAGAAGCGCGTGCAGAGGAGACTGTGCATATGACGCGAACACGAGCGAGAAAAATAATGGGTTTAATTATACTTTTACTTCCTGACAGTTTCACTTGTTACGTGAGGATAGTAATGACTGACAGACGACGCCGAATTACATACAATATATAATTTCCTAACTAAATCTGAGAGAATGCGAAAACTTAAAAAAAAAAAATTTCCCCGCTATACCCGATGAGCAGGGCGGAGATACATTTTGGTAGCCCTCGGGGCTCGGGCTAGCGATTTTGTGAGCCCTGGATATCTTTTAACAACAGTTATAAGCCTCAAGGAGGTGCACTGAGAACGGAGGGTGCTATATTTCCCCTTAAGAAAAAGACTAACAAGGTATCCTACAGCTAACGTTAAATATATATTTCCAAAAAATAAAAAATTAATTAAAGAACATAATTTAAGATGGTTAAATGCAAATTTACAGAGCCCCTGTCATTACAGAGCAGCAGAGTCTGTATTTGTGTTTATCAGTAAGATTAAAGTAATTTTAAACTTTAAAACTGCATTTAAAGGCAGACAATGCCCATTCTGTAATTTAACTTTGCGTGCTCAGAATTTTTACACGTTCACTGTATGATTTAACGAAATACGAATAGCCTAGTATTATGGATGGAGAGGGATTTGCACTTCATTGCATATTTTGAAGGCCCAGCTGAAGTACCCACGGTTCGCCACTGGTGTATATAGTATTAAAAACTGTAAAAAAAAATTTAAAGTGACGTGTGAAGTTTTTAGGGTAAACTCCCAATCTGCCTGAGCAATAGCAGGAAACTGCAGGATCTCTTAAACCTAAATAAAATTAAATCCTTTTTCTAATTTTAAAAAATACGTTTTTTTACTTCATTTTGCTCAAAAATGCTCAATATGTGTTTAGTGCCAAGAGAGGTCACACTAAACACAGACGATGCCTAAAAAAGAAATGTAGTCCTGAAAATTGAATTTTTAATTTATTTGGAACATCTTTCCTGTATTTTCCTGTATCTTAATAAAATAGATTGAAAAATAAATATGGATGAACATTAAAACTTCTAAAACAACAAGTCTGGTGGTGGTGGCCTAAGACTTTTGCACAGTACTAGTATCTGTTTTGGAAAGACAACCAGATTCAAATTAGTTATTTTAAAGGGGATGCACAATGAAAATCTGACTTTTTCCATGTTTAAGTGCTATAATTGGGTCCCTAGTGCTTCTATCAACCTAGAAAATGTGAATAAGAACAACCCAGTAACTCAGTTTTGATAAACCATTCTTTGCAAGCATGTGAAAAATAGGCAATTTAAATTCGGCTCCCCCTGTGATGTCAGAAGGGGATAGTACTGCCCCAAAAACCCTGATTTATAGTCGTGCGTAACGCCGTAGGTTATCCGTAGCCTGCGTAGCCTGACATGCACATCGCTAAATTTTTAACATCGCATCAGTTCTACACGGACCGCAAGCGCTGTGATTGGTTCACCAAAACCCCTCCCGTCAGGTAAAAAAAACTGCGTCATTACTTTCGTTTGTGACGGTGAAAACAAAGATGAGCCAAGTTGAGGAGTGATTTAACTCAAACTGCAACAAAAGTCGCTGTACTTTTCTGTCACATATGTACTCTGGGGAAACAAAAAATTTATTTTACATCTTTAAAAAGTTTTGTGAAATGTCCCCTTTAAAGTACAGAATAAATGCATCACTGTACTGTACTGTAACCATAGCATTATTTCCCATTTGTGCACCTGAACAAATACAGTAAATGCCCCAAATGTAACTCATGATCTAACATATTTCAAATATTTTCTGGCAACAAAGTGTAGTTTATTAATGATGGCAACATCTTAAAAATATCTGCAAAGGAGTGCAGCAGAATAGCAGAAAGTGCATGGGTCTTGAAAGGACATTTCAAAATACTTTTAAAAAGTTGTTGTTAATTTCAGTTCTGTATTGTACTTAATTTTTTCAGAATTCCTGAATGCACTTGTGACTGTGTGTGTATATAATGTGAAATTGTCAATTAAAGAGCGATGTTGATAAACAAAAAGAAAGAAAAGTGAGAATCACATAGATGGAAAAAAAAATAAGGAAAGAATGAAGTGTAAGAAAATGTGGCATGAAAAAAACAGGAAAAAAGAGATAGAAGAGATTTGCATGCCTGAATCAGCATTGCTCACACATCTGGACGTATCCAACAGTGATGACATCCCCGTTTCACATTACCACATTAATAATGTTTGCATTAAAGCTCTTGTTTATTGCTAACCATGCAGCTGAACTAAAAAAACAGGGATAAGATGAGATTCCGACTGGTGAATATCTCTCTCAGAATAGTTGCATTCCCATTTCTCATATATTCAATTAGCTAACAAGGCTATAGTGCCAAGCGCGAGAGCAGGTTTGATGGATCAGCCAACTTTGTCCCAGCAGGCTGAGCTTACTCAGGCATTTTTTTCTTACTTCTCCCCTTTATTCTGGAAGAATGGTGAGAAAAGTTATGAGGGTGCTGGAAAGTGACAGGCTTAGCGATGTATGACAAATTTACCATCTCGGTGTAACCCTCACGTTTCTACAAATGCACTCAAAAAAACTAGAAAGAGATGATGAAAAACTAAAGGTTTATTGGCATTATCTGCTCTTCACAATTTATGTTTTTGCTGTCAAATATTTAGACCAACCGTATGCAGCAGGCCCTATTTTCTTCTATACAATTGGATATCTGACACTGTGGATAACAAATAGAAGATTTAATAACACACATCTTTGTTTATTATGCCAGAAGTCCATTTGAGGGCTTACTGAAAAGCAATCATATTATTTATTAAAGCATTTTTTCTCATTTTCATCTATCTCTATCCCTTGGCATTCAATGGCCTTTTGAGGGGTCAAGTGCTGACATTAAGGCTGACATTTGGCTGAAATCTAAAAAATAGCCTGTATCATTATGGGTCAAAGTGCCATGACTATAGCCAGACCCTAACCATGTGACCACAGTGGAGATATGTTTTGCTGTGGCAGCTTTGGTCTCTGTATGATTAAAATGGGACCCCTATTTTCTCACATTTACAGTATACACCTCTATTTGCTCTTGGATATTGTGGGATGCTAAAAATGTGCCAACTGAGAAACCCTTTTCACATTACAAGGGTGAGAAGTGGGACACGCCCATCCTTACAAAAGACCTGGGGCTGTTTTGCTGCTCAACTGTGTCTACTAAGAGAAACCCAACTTTCGCAGATTCTCGGTATCTCCGTTTTCCTCAGGGGAGGACGTCCTCATGGGAAACCCATCTCAGGGTCAAATATCAACTTCAACGTGCTGTGGCCATCTGCCGCACGGCCTCATACTTCCAGTGTAACACATGACCCTAAGGACCTCATAAGTTAGGCGAGTGCCATGGCAAATCTGTAGCCAGGTCACCTTGCCGTTCCCACGGAAATGGGTCAGGATGAAAGGTGTCTCTGCGGTCCATTTGCATGGCTCCTGAACTCAGTCCAGCATTTGCTGCTAGAGGACACTGTGTAGGAGAGGGTGAAACATCATCCGAGCCAAAAAAACCTCACACTCACTCGCTCACAAAAGAGAAAATACAGTGAGTCCAAATTCCCCAGCTGTGGGCCTGTCGTTTTGCATAAGTCAGGTATGTGTTCGTGGACGGGGATGGCTCATAACTCTCGGCAGGCTGATATTAAATCCGTATGTGCGGAGACGTGCCCCCGGACAGTAATGGATTACCTGGCCCTGATTCCCCTCCCAGCCCGGACTGGCTTGGCTCAGCCCACCGACCCCAACTGTCTGGAATGTGACAAGATAGCAGGAGCCTGCCAGGGCTGCTGGGAGGCCAGATTTATCTCGCTCCGCGCTGACGGATGATAAAAACGTCAGGCCGTGATGTTTGGACCGGGTCGCCAGCCGGAAGGCCTGTCTGTAAAATGCACGCTGGCCCGGCGCACTCACACGTGCGAGTAAACCCACATATCTTCCCTATCGGTTAATCACATAACCTGACCCACACCTTCAGGGCAGCAGAAACAATGGTGTAGCTTGATACTTTCATTTCTCTGGAATCTTTTTGTTTAAGACACCTCAGGTAGAGCGGTTTGGTCCTCTGGTGCATCTTCTTGAACACTGATAACATCACAATATGTATGATAATACTATTCCAGCACACATGCACACAGACTTGCACACACACATACACTGATACACACACACAGACTCGCATACACACACACACACACACACACACACACACACACCGAGGCTCACACAGACTTGCACCCACACAGACTCACAGGCACACACAGACTCGCAGACACACAGACTCACACACAAACAGACTTGCACAGACTCACACGCACACAAACTCACACAGACTCTCAAGAGACTTAAACGCATACATACTCACACACACATACGTACATGAACACAGACTTGCGCAAACACACAGACTCACACACACACACTCAAACTTACAGATTTACAACAGACCCAAAAGCGTACAGACTCACACACAGACTCACACTTACACAGACCCACACAGACTCGCGCACACACACAGGCTCACACGCACACAAACTCACACAGACTCTCAAGAGACTTAAACGCATACATACTCACACACACATACGTACATGAACACAGACTTGCGCAAACACACAGACTCACACACACACACTCAAACTTACAGATTTACAACAGACCCAAACGCGTACAGACTCACACACAGACTCACACTTACACATACCCACACAGACTCGCGCACACAGGCTCACACGCACACAAACTCACACAGACTCTCAAGAGACTTAAACGCATACATATACATTATGCACATGAACAGAGACCCACACAGACTTGCACACACACAGACGCACATGAACACAGACCCACACAGACTAGCACACACATAGGCTCACGTGCACGCAGACTCACACACACCCAGAATCAAACGCATTCAGACTCACACACACAGACTCACATGAACACAGACTTGCACACACACAGACTAGCACACACATACACAGACTCACATGCACACAAACTCACACAGACTAGCACACACATAGACTCACTTCCACACAAACTCACATACACCCAGACTCAAACGCATTCGGACTCACACACGCAGACTCACATGAACACAGACTTGTACGCACACAGACTCGCACACACATACACAGATTCGCATTCACACAAACTCACACAGGCACACACGCACACAGACTCACACAGACTCACAAGAGACTCAAACGCATACAGACTCACACGCATACACACAAATTCAAATGCACACAAACTCAAATGCACACAAACTCACACAGACTCACATTAAACACATACAGACTAACATGAACACAGATCCACACAGACGCGCACACATGCACATACGCATACACAGACTTATACACACACAGACTCACATGCACATACACGCACACACAGACTTACACACACGGACTCAAGCACACACAGAATCAAACACATACAGACTCTCTCTCTCTCTCTCTCTCTCTCTCTCACACACACACTCACACACACACACACAGACACGCACACACACAGACCCACATGCAACACAGACTCATACAACCCCCCCACACAGGTAGTCACACATACATTCACATGCACACAGACTTAAGCACACACATACAAAAGCATACAAAAAGACTCACACACTAAAATCAGCAAAAAAGTCAAGACTGACTTTAGCATCATCTTGAGTGATTCATTGTCTGTCTGTTTCCTCATTTAGAAACAGTGTGTTCTTTAAGAGCCTACTTGGCATCAGGCCAAGGTCCACAGGCTGTGTCCACGACAACGGAGGGATGAGCCTTTGAAAATCAACCAGAGGCTCAATTATGTCCTCCTAAAGCAATTATGCCCAATGACACCAGCTTCGCCCCTTTTCCAGATGCCCTCACCAGCCTTAATTACGTATGCTAATGTCGAACCCAGGTGACATCACCGAACCGGTTTCTGCCAGTAAAAATAAATCACAGATTATAACAAACATCTCCATTTAAAAACGGTCAGCCAACATAGATCATCTAACCTCATGCGTCAGTTGGAGGTTAAATAAAAGGTACCTGGTTTCGACCCGTCGTGAGCTGAACCCGTGCCCGCTGATAGGCCTGGCCTGCTGCATTTAACAATATTTAAAAAGAATATGCCACTATGATGGTTTAACACTGATTGATAAGGCTGCCAGAGCAAAGTAGATAAACAAGCAGGTGATGGATTTGCCGCTGTAGAAGTGAAGACATTACGCTGCTTGCCGAATCCCGTGCCAGACACCTAGGAGCAGTGGGTGGCCGGAGGTTAGCCATTTTGTGCCCACTCAGTAATGCGGCCTTAATCACTCTCTATATTTCCAGTTAAAAAGGAGGTTTAATGAGCCAGTTTCACAAGCCCAGAGAAACTGATTATTATCTGAGAAATCCTACTGAGTTGGTGTTTGTCCAAGGCTTCCTCTCTCTTCAGCTTCCCCTCGCCATATCCTCAGCTCTCGCAGTAGATGGCACTGTTAGTCTTCTGAAAAAATCACCGGGTTGCTTTTGCGTGACGTTCCAAGTAGCTTTACGTTAAGATATTTTCTCCCTCCTGTCTTTATAATTGGTGTGTGTGTGTGTGTTTATTACAGAATAAGTGTAAGAGTTCTTCAAGTGTTTATAGACTACTGCCAACCTATCACAACATACCAGTACACAGTTAGTGTTATCGCAGCTCGACCCATTTATAACATGCACTGATTTAGATACCTCAATAGGATGCCGTTTTAACACAATGATTTTTGGGAAAAGATACCATTGCTTTAAACTCACTGGTTATGGTTTCTGTCCTAATTCTTGTAGTTTGAAGTAATTTCTGGCTGTTTTAATTGTTGATGAGTCACATCACTGTCTGTCTCTGATCTGTCTACAAGCATATGCTACCGAGCCCATCTCCCCCTCTCCGTGCTAAAAAACATCACACAGATCTTGACTGTCTCTTTCTCTCTCTCAGGGCTAACAGCACAGCTGTAGACACAACGAAATGCTTTCGTACAGGCACACAGACAAGACGGCAAAGGTGGAGATGGAAAAAATCTACCCGGGGAAAAAGAAACAACTCCAATAGCATCACGCATGCTGTGCGTCCGTGTATGTTTGTGCTTTATTGTTATTTTGGGGGGGGGGGGGGGGATTTTGTACATTTTGGGCCCGTGGACACACACATTCATCTGTGAGCGTTTTTGCATGTGTGAAGCCTGCAGGGTGTGAGGAAGCAACTTTTCAGGAGGCAAAGGCACAAACTGTGAAGAGATGGGCTTAATTAAAATCCACATGAATATGCATGAGACACTTGTACGGTTCCAGTAATTACATATTGAAAAAAAAAAGGTTTCATGCGCTAGTGAGACGCTGGCGTAAGTATTCTTAAGTGATGTCTAATTCCAGCACGCCACACGGCATGTAGATTGGAAGGGAGACAGAAAATACTCTTAGTTAAAAAAAAACACACACCAAAAAAAAAAAACTTTAAAGGAAGAAAATAGTAAGACAGCAGAAGATTGTGAAGGTTAAAGTGTGCATACAAAACCATTGTAAAACATCGATGAGCTTTTAAGGGAGAAAAACACCTACAATTTATGTTAACCAGAGCCAACAGTTCACCGAACGAACATGGCAAATCTCTGCAGGGATAGCGCTTATTTATTACTGAAAACATCAGTGTGGTTATTGCAGGAAACCTGCAGGTCATTCTCAATATACTTACAGCCACTTACAACAGATTGACACATCTGCTCACTTGTTCTCAGAATAGTACAGCGAATTTACAATTAAAATGCTGGTTTAAAAGGTGCACTCAATTATTTATTTATTTTTCGGTTCATGCTGAACTGGCCAACATCACAGTTATTTTAGAAACGGCGGAGTGGAAACGGCAAGTTGCAAGACAAAAGTTTGATGCCCTGAAGTCAGCCAAGATTTTTTCAAGTGTCTGGTCATGTGATCATAAGATGTTGCCCCCCATGTAAAATAATGCAGTGTTGATTGGGTATATACACTGTTATTGTGATAATTGTGATTAATCTTTAGCAGAATAAAGGTTTTTGTTAACATCATATATATTTGTGAACTGTGTATAATAACTTTTTATAGATAAATGCACAAACATGCATGTATATATTTAAGAAATATTCACATGTGTATATACATTTGTATATTTATGTATAATTTATATTACTGTAGGTGCAAAGCAGTATTTGACAATTGGGGTACATATTTTACCATACCTCTGATACTGTAAAAGTGGATTGTTTTTTTTCTAATATGACTGTAAATAATTTTAAACATATTAAAGGGCCTATGGCATGAAAATGTTAGCATTACCACTTTGTAGGTGTGAGCAATGTGTCATTTTGGGTGTGTCCTTTAAAATGCAAATGAGCGGATGAAGTGCAAACACTGATCACAATGATGGTGGTTTGATGCAATTCAAACTCAATTGTGCTGTCAATTATTATTTTCTCTCCCTCTTTCTCTCTGCACTAAATGGCAGTGCTGTGGTTGGATAGTGCATATTAAGGGGGCGATATTATTATAATAAGAGCTCCTTATGACATCATAAAGAGGGCCAAAATTCAATTACCTATTTTTTGCTCACACCTACAAAGTGGCAACGCTAACATTTTCATGCCATGGGCCCTTTAAATGTACTATATAAAGTACTATACATTTTAGGGACAGTTAAAAAAAAACTGTAAAAAAGTGCATCTTTTAGCCAGGATTGAAATAATCTGTACAGAATCATTGTGGGTTTGGGTTCAATTCCTAGAAAACACACACACACACTAATAAAATGTCTTTTATGAAAATTACTTAAAAGCTTCTGCCAAAAATGTAAAAAATTAATCCATCTATATACCCATTTTAGACCTTTAATAGATTATTACCGAAGAGAGGGATTCAACTAAACAGGACTGTAAAGAGATTCAGAGAAGGGTAGAAAAGTAAGTTGGGAATTGCAATGGCAACTATGATAGGATGGTTAATCACCACTTTGCCCCGCTAATTTTGCGCCCCCGTGGCAACAGAGCATGTTTTATTCAACAATTTATTAGATCCCCATCCATTCTGGCACTTAACACGGCGAGTCCACGCAGCTCTGCCGAGCACGGTGTATACAGATCCGCCCAGCGGCGGCTCGGCCCGTCTGCAGAGCTCCCAGCTATTATATCAAACCGCTGACAGGACAGCCAAACATCATTAAAGACCGTCTACAGACTGAACCAACATCGCTGCAGTTTTCCCTTTACTGAATCATCCATCGCTGCTACAGTACATAGTCTCCAAATATTACCCATAAAGCAATGAAGGAGAGAGATTGAGGGAGCAGAAGAGAAGGGACAGCAGCACCAGGCAGGGTACTAATGGCTCCCCGAGACACTGGCATTATGCAGAAACATGCTGGCCATATGGAAAAGACAATGAAGTACAGTAATTAAAACAGAACAAAGAGAGAGAGACGCAGTGTGCCATAATTAGAACACAGATTAATCTGCTGATAATTTTACCTTGATTAATGTTCCTGATTTTCTCTTCATACTGACCTGAGCCAGTTGGGTACGGTCCAATTAAATTTAAATGAAGCGGCAGAAATTCAGCATCAGAATAAGATGTCACAGGACAGGAAGGTCTAATTGTTTTAGAGGTACGCACAAAATGCAAGTTGAGACCTTTATATGCAAATCTGCCAGGTGCGCTTAATTGTACAATACACGGGATTCAACTAGTTTTCAGTTATCGGTAATTTGTTGTCGTAATTTCTAATTCAAGATGCAGCAGGAATAAGATAAGACATCGACATTGTCAAAAAATGCTGTTCCTGGGGTGATAGTTCACATTAATACCTCAAAGGTACATATTGGTACTAAATCTATAGCCTACATACAGTATCTGTGCTTAATAGTATATATATTAGGACCTTTTTAAATGGTACTGCCTCGGTGACAGATGGGGTAAAGTATTGATCATTTTTCTGAAAGATGTAGTGCATCTTTATATCATATAGCTACTTAACACAATTGCTGATAAGTTATCCGCTTTATAATTCTTTCTGAATCATCTTCGCCAGTTCTCCATCTGAAATGTCAATACGCCTCGGCCTCATATTATCCACCAAAAAAGATTTGAGATGTTATTCTGCACAAACGAGACCTCCCAAAAGCCCAACTCACTGGGTGGCTCCCCCAGAGATGCTCCACCCTGACACCAAGCCCTCAATCACAGCCAAAACTAATCTGCCCAATATCACACAATGGCAGGTGCATTTATTCTGTCAATTGAGAAGAGAGGGGGAAACAGTTGGGCGGCTAAATGAAAAAGCTGCCTCCCCGTTCTCTAGCGGCCTCTCTGCACTTCGCTTTCGTCCGGGTTGGGGCTGTTGGCCAGGCTTCAGTTGACTGGCTGGCATCCAGCGCCTGTGGAGTCACTTTGGGCAGGCCCTGCCAGGCGTGTCAGTGTGCCAAGGCCTCCTCCACCAGCATTAGCGTAGGGCACAACTACTGTCACAGAGCCCCAACAGACCCGACCTGGAGCAGCGTGTTAATTCACTCAGATCTATTTAAAAGCGGGTGACAGCTCTGTTACGGATGGAGAGGTGACAAGGGCAGCTGTTCGCCCGCATGCACATGAATACACAAGTGCCGTTCCCAACATCCACACTAAATAACGGAGATCCATGTAGTTTAGCTGCATGTTGACAGAGCATGCAGATCAGTGCACACAGTGGCCAAAAAAGTTACTTTAAATTTGCAATATATAACAAAACATTAAGTTTATTTGTGATGGCACAAGCATTCCTTTTATAATCTTTCTTTTTTGTTAATATGTTTGTTAGTTTCAGATTACGTGATGAATTACACCTGTCATTTTACCTGTGCAAAAGGGGAACTAACTTTATACATCCCTTAAAAATTAACTTTTCACACTCATGTTGGCTAAAAGTAACTAATAAAAATGGGTAGTGATGACATTCATATCTTAAAGTATGGCTTAAGTGTCCAACTACGTTTTAGGGACCACTATATCTATGCTTTCTAATCAAGTCCTGGGCAAAACTGAATTGCAAAGTAACCCCCGAAGTATACACTAAGAGTCCTAATTCAACCCGAGTCATAAATGGAAAGGCAGAAAACAGAATTGAAGAGCGAAAAAGTGGCATAAAGAGATAAAGAAAAGGCCTCCTGTGATCTTGATATATGAGCTTTGTTAAATTAACGTGTGGTTTCCAATCAACGGAGGCACGCCACAGGGCTTCTCATCAATGCGGACAGAAAAAAAAATCTCATCTGTAGCCGTCGAGCTGGGAGAAACTGGGAAATGGTCCAAATTTTGACTCGCAAGTTTATATGCAATGACCCACTCCTGATGGAGGCCTCCAAGCTCGTCTAGCCCCCTTTATCTTCTCTCTGGTGGGACCCCCTCACCATCTCCATTGGACCGGGCTTGTAATTGACCATTAAAGGTACTACGAACATTTTTCAGTTATCTCCCAATGACAATAACAGCTATAGAACATGACAACATTCCATTAGTGTTCAATTTGTGTGCAGATGGGTACGCGTATGAGCGTGTGTGTGTGTGTGTGTGTGCAGAATACGACGTCGGCAGTGGATGAGCACGTATATCCGCTGCGTTTTGCGACCCTTGTGTTTGTTTCTTTTGTTTCTGCTCCTGAGTGAAAACAAAACCCAAATAGGCAAAGGAAGCTTGGCAACCCGTCTTCCTCTGATGTGCAGTGAGCAATGAGACCTTGCCTCTGTCATATACTGTGTTTAATTACATGGAAACTTTCTTTTCCTGAGGCCATGGCAGTGTAGTGTTTTGACAAGTAGACCGTCGCACTGACAACGTTCCTCATGGATGATTTGGGATAAACTACGCACAGACATAAAAGATTAGTCCATTAAGATCAGCAAACTGCGGCGTCTCATTGATATTCAACGGAGGGCTGGTGCTAAAACAGATTATCGGTTGATGGTTCCTTCATTAATTCAGTTCAGTTTTTGGGTTGCCTGCATCCTGTTTGCGTCTAAAACAAAACAATTGTAACTGATCTAATAAAATCTAGGAAATAAATAAATACTTGAATGTCTCCGGTTGTGACATAAGCTGACAGCAATAAATTGGAAATTAGCCACAAAGCTGTGGTAAAAAATGTCTTATTGTGCCGAGCATCTATTTGATTGGATTTGACACGCATGTGAACAGGTGCACGTTTATCTCCGAGGTAAAATTAAGTGACTAGGCCCATTTCAATGCACGTGGTAAAACAGAGTATAAATTGCGAGTCATTAAAAAACAGAAAAACTAAATGATCAGGGAAGAAAAATGTAACTTTATAGTAATATCAGAGCACGGGTCCACATTTAGCTCAGATTGTGCGAAGCATTTTTCTTCCCTGGCCTTTTTGATATTCTAATAACAGGCGGTGAGCTGGACGCAGGTGTGGTGTTCTGGGCAATAACAAGGCCTGAATAATTACTGCCGCCATATCCATAACAGCCCCAAAGCTCAGAAGTGCGTTCAGTCTGTGGCGCCCCTTCTCTCCGCTGTGGAATCCGCCCCTTCGATGGTAAATGGCAGAACTGGGATCTCTTCCAGATTTAGTGCTGCCCAGTTAGAGGGAAATAAAGCTGGCAATTCTCAGGAGAACTCTCTAATGTCTCTGTTAATTGTGAGTTATGGGTAAACATTGCAGGCTTCCCGAGGTCAGGCCTGTCAGCAATAATACTTTTCAGGAGGAATTTACGAGATGGCACTGTTTATTCCGCTATAAAAGGAAGTAACAGAAGGAATTAGACACGGTCTGTTGTTGTCGTTTCTTTTCGCCGATGTTTGCTCATGTCAATCCCTCTTCCCGTCATCTCTTGATTCCCGTTGCGCAGAGAGAGCTACTTATTTGAAAGTGTGACAGTGCCAGTCTTGGTGGATGAGGTACTTGGGCAGAATCTCTCACAGTCGTGGGCACAAGCTCAGCTATAATGACAATTCAAAACTTTAGTCTAATTTGTAAAGAACCCTTTACTTAACAATGCCCTTTAGAGACGGGGAGGGTTGAGATAATGTTTCGGAAGATTGTGTCCTCATCTACTCACTTTAACAAAGAGAAAGTATAGTCTTAAAACCCTAGGTGTCCCTGTTAGAAATAGACCTACATTCTCACACACAATGAAGGTTTGGGAGTGATAAATGTTGGAGACCAAGGGACCATGTGATGCTTTGAATTGTGTTAGTTTGAGGAGGTGAGGGCGGTCCACTCCCTCTAGACCGAGCCAAACGGAAAGATCTGGGGATGCGTGGTTATTAAGGGAAACGGTTCTTGGCACTTTTGCGTGGGGGCATCCTCTCTGGGAAAAAAAGTGGAATTAGAGGCGTCTAGATTCAGGTCCAATCCATAGAGAGTCTCCGTATGAGGTAGCATTACTTTAACAGCTGTGTAAATAGGTTTAATTCCTGCACTGGCTGGGCCAATGGCCGCTCGAAAGCTTACAGAGTCAACAGAGGGCGAGTGATATCTAAGCCCTCCGAAACCCCAGAATGGACAAAGTACATCATCTAAAACATTACCTCCTCCAGAAAAGCTCAGGCCATGCTGGCAGGAGGTGCAGATGAAGACGAAAGCGCACGGGGGAGAAATGTTAATAAACCCAAGGACATGGAGAACGTGTGTCTTTCCATCTATCTCCATCAGCTCCAGGACAGCAGATGACAGCATGAAAGACAACAGCCCCACCTATATTATCTTTCAAAAGGTGCTTGATGTAAGAAAAAAGAAAAGCGATACGAGAGGAGGCGACAAAGAATACAAAGCACGTTAGCTTGTGGAGGTTTGATTAATTTGGTGGGTATGACGCCAGCAAGGAAGTACAACAGGAAACACACATGATGACAAATGTGGGTGCCTTGCTACATGATATAAAATGCCTTGCCAATTACCTAACATTAATAAATCATAATAAAATGTTAAGCAGACAGGTTTTGTAAATCTGAAGTAAAGATCATAATGAATGCATGCCAGATTGTTGCATTATGCACACACATGTATGTCTGTTTAAATTATTGTTTAGCAACATATAAACCATCTCCCTAACCACACAGTAGGGCTGGGCAATAGGTTACACAGTCTGAAAACCTATTTTTCTAAAAATAATGTAAAGTACCTTAAATTAAATTAAAATTCTATCAAAGATTAAAAGTAATCAGAAACAGAAAACCAATTTTTTTGCTCCTAATCTCAATTTTTTTACCCTAGCATTTCTAATTTAAACTTTGGTAGTACAAAGAGCATCATTGGTAAGTTCAATTAATTTCAATAAAAGTCCCTCTGCATAAGTATTGTCATATTTTTTATGTTATATTTAAAATTTTTGGTGTAGATAAACATTGCTGTTTTATGCAATTTATTTTCAAGCTGGTGAATTTAAATGGAAAATAATTACATATGAAGAGTTTTTTTTCCAAAACATAGATAAATGCCATTTAAAAAAAATTCATTATATCTGGTCGGTATTAAAAGTAAATTCTTAATTTTACGCAAAATCCAATATGCACTGTGTAATTCTGTCATCTTTTCTCCCTTTTTCCCAAAACGCAATAAACGCCAGTCGTCCTTCTCTGCAGAATGCAATAAATCCGCTCAACAAATCACAGTGCACCATTCCACGCATTGTAAACAATAATGGCGCTGAGTTAAATACACACAAAATCCTAGTTTTCCTCATCTACTTTGTACTTCGTGATCAACAAACAAACAAAAACAAAATAATACTTTTGATGGCATAGATAAACCTGTGGTGGTTTTCTGCGGCGGGGAAGAAACGTAAGCCATCAAAATTGAATAATGTACACGAGAGGCAGTTGTGAGATGGAAAAAAAATGCCAGCTGTTGCTTGTTCTCCCGACAGCATCAAGCTTCTGTCATGCTAACACATTGACCCCAGTGGATCTTATGAAAAAACTTTTCATTATTTTACTTGAAGTCAACAAAAAATGAGCTGATCGCTGTCGAAAAAGTTCAGGGTTACTTCCCAAGTATTACAGCAGCAATGACAGTGTTCTTAATCTGACAAAGTGTTTTGATTAATGCCATTAATGTTTATTTTTTAATCAGTGTATACCACTAGTCAACTAAATGAATATAACATGGCAAAAATGAATGCACATTTATATAAATCTTTGAAAAGTCTTATTATGGTTTTGAATTTGTAATGTTATTATAACCTAAAGATGCTATGTGAAAGTTTGTAACAGACAATAGTGGTTTTCATCTTGTCACTTTCTTGAAGAATATCAATTTTACTGCCCAACACTGCCACACAGCACAACCATCAAGCCACATCTTCACATACAGTTACACAGAACAAACACAAAGGCATCAGCACCTGCCCTTCTACTTGGAGTTCATCATAATCCAAACCACCCGCTTCACAAGACACCAGGAACAAACACTGACCCCACGTCACCCTGTCACCCACGTGTCCATCTCCGGCCCACTTTACTGATCTGTGTCCCCCCCAACTCCACCTCAGCTTACTGCCAACCTCTCCACCCCTCAGCCTGCATGAAAGTTACACTAAGGCCTCTAAATATATAAAAGATGCAAATGACGCAAGTGACTGACACAGCATAAATAATCCATAAAGGCACATGAGAGGAAATGCGAGCAGCAAGAATGACTGTAATGATAAATAATGTATTACAGGAGACAGGGCTTGTTTATTTTGGTGGCTTGTGCGATTCCTCACAGACAAATTATTCCACCTGTGTGACTGAGAGGCAACCGTAACAGACAGTAGTGTACGGAAAGCGTTCGTCTTCTATGTCTGTAAAATGTGTGGTATTGGATATTCTGCATGGATATACTGTACAAGAACCAGGGTGGACATTCACAGTAGAGTTCAAAAGTTACGTTTTGGCTAAACTAAGCTTCCTACTAATTTGACATGCATTTGATAATTTGTGACCATGTCTGTGAAATCCAGCCGGAAGCGTAATAATCTAATTATGAGATTAGGAAAAGGATTAAAGTTTCATTTCAATCACTGATTTCAATCTTTGACATGGCCTTACTCAGTCAATATCAAGATTATATTTTCACAGAAAATATTCTTTATTGGATTTTATGTAGAAAACAGTAAATCACAAAAATGACTTTAAATGGGATCTCACAGACTGTACTCTAAAAAAAAATGCTGAATTATTTTCAACCCAACATTGGTTGAAAAAAAAAAGAGTTGAACCGAACCCGTTGGGTTGTACTGTTATTTAACCTATGCTAAGTTGTTTCAACCCAAAATGTTGGGTTGTTTTAACCCATTTTTAGTTATTAGTATATCCTATTTTTGCTTTAATGACAGCATGCAATTTTTTCAATATGGACTCCGGACTTCTGAACCCCATTTTATAATCCATAGTCTCACTTTCAAACTGTGAAATGTAGGTGTTAACAATACATGTAAAATGTTCATGCCAGATGTATGCTGAAGTGATTGTAAGAATATTTCTGTTGTGGAAAACAACCACAACTAAACATCTCTTTACAGAATTTAATTTGCATCCCAAGGGAGCAGTATCTAGGTAACCACATCAGTCCGTGGCTCAGAAATGGTGCTGATGGTGACAGTGTTAAATATGCCCAGTGAAGCACACCTCAAAGACTGACACACACACTTGCCACTCGGTGGCACATCACTACAATCCTGGACACCCGGAGGTGTGAACCACGCATTGGGCTGAGAAGCAGAAACACTGTGAAATGTCCATACAAAATTAGCAACAGCAATTAGAGGCATTTCAACACAAGGATGAAAAGAAACAGGCCGGACCTCAAAGAGCCACATGGCACAGACTGACAGCTCAGAGAAAAGCGTGCGTGCTCTGTGCTGAAGTAAAAATGGCAGAAGCCCAGTTTTTTCTGCCTTGTTTATCGCTAAACATTCCCAGTTAAGGGCACCAAAAAAGATTTCAAATCGAACAGAGAAGCAGAATCATCAAAGACTAACCAGATGCCAGAAAACAAAAGCAACAACTAAAAGTAAGAAACTGGGGTGTGTGAGGAATTCAACTGAAAAAAGATGCATTTGAAAAGGAAGCGTGCATATGTGCGGGGGTTTCAGAAAGGAGAGAGAGAGAAGAAGGAGAAGAGAGAAAGAGGGAGATTAGAGTGAAAGAGAGAGAATTCCATCAACGCAGGGGTGAGATGATGGGGGGTATGGGATAGTGGAGGGAGGGGGCATCTCGGAAGGGCAGAGCAAAGCGGGCACAGGTGACTGTCATGTGTGATGATTATTATTACTGTACACCTGCTCCTCCACACTAATTAACTTTGGATATGCAAATCAGCCCTATTGCATCATGGCCTCTCTCTCCTCCCCAACAGATAAGAGGATGTTCAGCTGCTGGATTTAATTAGGATAATGAACGGTCGGACCGCTTAGGGATAGAGAGAGAGAGAGGAGGAGGAGGAGGAGAAAGAGATGAAGAGAGAAAAAGGAAAGAGAGAGTGAGGTAGATGAATGAATGTGGGGAGGTATGAGGAGATGTAAAAATCAAGGGAAATCGAGAAATATGTCAAGGGAGAGTCCAAATTAGACAAAGAAAGAAACAAAGGCGATGATGAGAGGGGGGGAACGTCTGGAGTTTGATTGAAAGAGCGATAGATGGAGACGGCGGTGATGGAGAGCATAAAAGAAGCGGGAAAAGTGAGGGCGGAGGAACCGTCCCCACGCAGAAACTCTCCCAGCTTGAATTAGAACAATTCGTCGAAAAAAAAAGAAAGAGAACAAACAAACAACAGAACGAACTGAAGAATACTCTGACATACTTTCATAGACACTATACATGCTAATGCGTGCACTTTCCACCATGCTGTTTCCGGGTATGGCTGATGATCTCTCTTCTGATGTCTCCTTGGTGGTAGGTGCAGTGAGCCCACAGCGCTATGATGGGACTGGATTGATGAGATCTTTGGGGGAGGCTGGGGCGGAGACAGCAGGTGTTCTGACAAGGACACAGGGCCTCACGCCTTCATGCCAAAGTCTCCTACCCTTCAACTGTACGCTTCTCAGCTCTACGAATTCATATGCAGACGGAAGGGGCCGTCCCAGGCCTGGAGCTCACTGGACGGACTCACTGCTCTGTCTGCTTAAGGCAAAAATGAACAGCCAAGTTCAGGACTTCATTGTCCAGTTTTACAGCATGGCAGCTTTTTCGCATAGCAAATCTGCTGATGAATTGACGGGCCGCAGAAGGATAGCGTTGCCAGCGGTTTAGAGATCTGGTGCTCAGACTAATTGCCCTGTCAACACCAGGGCTGGAAATAGCCCTATCTCTGAAATGGCGAGAGGGGATGAGACCAAGAGGAAAGAGAGAGATGGAATGATAGAGAGAGAGAGTGATGTGTGTTCAAGGGTGAGAAGATGATGGCATCTTATTTCTCATTCTGCATGGATAAAAGGCATTTCACCGTCACAAACACACTCACACTCGCACGCCAAAATATCCCTAACCAGCTCACTGTCGTTTACTGAGTGAACTCTCAAACTCATTCAGCCAACATTAGCATTCTGTTGAACATCGGATGACAGCATCTGACTTAGAGGTTACTTCAATTTTTTTTTATATTCATAAGATTAAACTTTGTATTACAAAAATTAAGCAGTATTCACAACAGTTTGAAAGTATAAAAATGTTCTGATCAGAATTATTCATAGTTCAAAGAGATGTGAATATGCAAGGACACCCATAGGTGCTTGCTGAACTATTTGCCATAAGCCGCATTCACATTAGCAGCGATTAGTGGTAGCAGAGTGACGCGATCTCATTGATTTCAATGGAAGCTTGCCGACTTCCGGCGACAGTGACTGTTGGCGTCTGAATGGGTCCAGCCGCGCGTAATTTAGACACGCCCACTAACGACCTATTTGAAAGACAAAGTCCCATGTAATGTATATGTACCTATAGGAATGACTAGTGAATTAGGGATACAGAATTAAGCTAGAGAGGAAGGCTTTCCACTACAGAGTCCTGCAACGATTCGGGTACCCGCAGACACCCGCATAAAAGTGTCTAAAACGGGTGGATTGTGACATTCCTAAAATTCACGGGCAGGGATGCGGGCGGATAATTAACTCCGTGCAGATGGGTAGTAGCGCGAATGAAAATATGTGCAAAATTTGTATGTCTAAATTACCATTACATGCGCAACATATGACATTTGACCCATCACGTCACCACCACTGCGACAGTGCGCGACCTTTGTTGATTCTTCTCGTAGCCTAGTTGGAGCGAGCGTTGCAGGAGTTGCATAAAGTTTGATAGCCGGAAGCTGAACGTCTTCTCTTAGAAAGATTTTCGAGACTTAGGAGCACAGCAGGGGTTGTGTAGGTAGGTTGTTTTTTCTTGGTCTTTTTTTATTAATAGGTCTATTTGTGTATAGTTATCAGGTTCCATGTGTGCCGATGGTAGGCTACTTGAATGTAGCAAAACAAAGCACACTTTAGCCTGTTTCATTAGCCCATTCATGACGCTGTTGTGATGTTGAGAGAGGTACGAGATAAAAAATAAAGCACTTTAATTGGAATGAGTTTAGCATGTGTGATTTATGCATGTGCGGGAACGGGTCGGGTAACAGGCCAAATATTAATGGGTCCGGGCGGGTGCGGATTTAATTTTTATATTGTCACGGGTGACGGGTTGGATCTGGTGTTGCACTTTGCGGGTACAAACAGGTGCGGGTGTCCAAAAATGGACCCGTGCAGGACTCTGTTCCACTAGATGTTGAAACATGACAGGAATCTGGACAAAGTCGAAAGTGAGAGCATCACTCAGATCAGGCACTCGTGTTGGGTTATCGTATGGTTTCTTTATGGATTCTTGACCTTTTCTGCATTCTTATGATCGTAGTCCAACTCTGTCTATATATATATAAACACACACAAAGCACACTTCTAGGCCGTTCACCTTTCCTTGCATCAACTTCTAGTCCTACTTGTTAACATGGCTACAGTATGTAAACTGCACTTTTTGTTAGAGCAGTGACAAAATGTAAATGCTCTCTTATTTGCAAGTTACTAAAAATTGATATAAAACTGTCTGCTAATGAGTAAATGTTTATTCACCAAAAGTAAAACTTGTTAATTAGTGAACATTCACATACTTTTGGCTTTATAGCATACAGTACATCAAATGTTTGTTTATTTTTCACACAAAGCCGTGTTCTAGAAATATGCCTTACATGGAGTGGATTACTGCGGTATAGTTATCAAGTTATTGTTTTGCAGGCGGACGGTTCAGATTGCCTTGCACCACTTGGCTCTCCAGAGCGACCTGCAGCCTGGAGTTCCTCTCCCCCACTTTTAATCTTTCTGCTTCAGGTGATTGATTGGAAAAGGAATGAGCTGTTTATTGGATGCAAGGGAAACAAATTGCTGTTTTAAGTGTGTTGCCTTGATACCAGACATGACTTAAAATGAAGCATCTAACGCTCTCCCTCTCTCTCTTTTCACTCCGTGTCTCTCTCTCTCTCCGGTATGTGCTATACACAACCTTCATTTGGAGACCTGCCAACACAAACCCACTTTCACCCGCTGCATAAGTGTGCACTCTCACACGGCAGCCATTTAACATGGCATCTGTTTCAGACGCCTTTTATCAACCTATAAAATCAGCCCTTAGGTTTCCTGCGCACGCAAACAAACTTGCGATCTGCGTGAACTGGGGATTTTGCTTCACACACAGAGCCGTAACCGTCCTGAAGTCACTTCCGAATAATCTGGGATTTGATCACCAGCGAGGAACACGGAAATGCTGATAGTTGGTCAAGGGTTATCATAAAGGATTCAGACTACGAGAACTGCCGTCAGCTTAGCCGTAACATCATAAACACATGTTGGCAGATTTCATGACTACTCTACACATACCTGTCTAGACACCTCGATGGTCTTGGATAAGAGCCAGACCTCCCATATTACAGGCCCTTGTTGTGTGAAGGACATATGGAGCCATCTTGGCAAAGGCTCGGTGCACACTGTGAGGGCAAGCCCACTGCGGACCAGCCATAATTACACAATGACAGGCAGACAGGAGGCCAACTGAGATGGACAGAAGAACTCAGATGGGACAGCAGACCTACAGCTACCATCATACTAACAGTATATAATTATCAGCCCAGAAACTAGTGTTGCATACACAACCAACATCATAGAAATGTTTCTAACTTAATTTACGCATACGCAGGTCATTACTAATTGTACACACAAACACAAAAAGAATCTTCACATAGAATTTTATAGTCAATAATGACAGCAGGCTGCCAAAAAAAGTACTAGTGCCATAAAAGAAGGTAATTTAACTTTTATATGTCATAATACATGGCTAATGGATTCAAATGTAGTGCAGGTGTGACATCATGGCATTCGATTATGAGTCTTAAAACCAATGACGTTCAGTGACCTCCAACCTTCACCATACATGCCAAATTCGATTTGAGCTGCAGTGTAAGTGAAGTTGATCAGTAAATAATGACTTCAATATGTTTATCACACACAGCTTTAGAAGCCATAACTTTAGAAGTCACACTATCATACTTTTATAGAGCTTTCCTTATCCATTTCAGAGTTTTACAGCTAGTGGTTTAGAATGACACACAGTGATGATGCCATAAAAAAGTGGTTCCCAACCTTTTTTCTTGCCGTGGGGAGGGCATCCCTTTACATCCATCTTTATTGATTTTGCCATTATGTTGATAGGCAAGTTGAGATGGAACAAGCAAAATTGGAATAATTATTTTACATAAAAGTATATTTCAACTACCTTATCTTGGCATTGTGCACAAAGTACCGGTAAGCAACTTTTTGTAAACAAAATTGTTAATGGACATGGATAGGCAGCACGGACCCCTGCCATAGAAAAAACATTTTTGGTTCCTCAAGAGCACCTATTACTTTGCTAAAAACAACGTTATTTTGTGTTTTTGGTGTAATACAATGTGTTTGTGTGGTTTATGGTTAAAAACTAGATTACCACATGACATGTAACATACTGTACATTATTGTTGCTCCTCTACACTGTAAAAATGATTTTGTGGCTTAGTAAACTTAACTAAATAAAATGAGTAAAGTATATATAAAAAAATATATATAATTTTTTAGTATTTTATTTGTATTTCTAAATTAGCCCATTATTTAATAAATTAAACTAAATTTTATCATGTAAAATTAGAAATTAAATTAATAATTTTTGGTTGAAACTACTTGAATTATTTTAGTAAATATAACTAACAAGGCAGTGGACTAAAAAGTAGGCTGCATTTACTTAAATATTTAGGGGCGGTTTCCCGGACAGGGATTAGACTAGTCCTAGACTGAAATAAATTTAAGAGCTGTCCAGACTGAAAACAACTGGCACTGACATATCTTAAAGTACATCAGTGCCCTTTGTTTTGCCTGAAAATGCACACCGGTATTTTTTTAGTGAGGCATATTTGTACAAACAAGTTATTTTCCTAATTAAACTTAGTCCTAGTCCTGGTTTAAGATAATCCCTGTATGGGAAACCACCCCATAGTGCATAATTTTAGCATCCATTTTTTAGGTAAATTGTGCATGGAATTTTAAGCTTAAAACTTGCAAAAATTATACACTTATTTTTTTTGTAAATCCAGCGTATTTTTTACAAAGCTCATTGTTCGGAAAAGCATATTGTCCTCTGATTGGCCAACTAACCAGAACGTTGTGATTGGCCTGAATACCTCTGACGTCAGAAGGAAATGTGCCGCTCCTTCCCATGTTTGGAAGATTAGCTCACAATTCAATGCTGACAGGAGTTAATATTGTCTTTACTACCTGAGACGAATCTGATCCAGAAAATGCAGATGACCAAGCTGATCGATCAACTATGCCAGCGCGTCTTGAGCAGAACGTAACAGATCGGTATAAGGTAAGGATTACTAAAAATTTTAAACCAAATTTAAAGTTTCTTGGGATGTTAAAGATTCTTTAGATCCTTTTAGCCAAAATGGTTCTTCTATGGAACTGTGTGAACAAATGGCAGGATTTCTGTTCCTTTAAGAAATCTGTACTACAAACTGGAGTTAAACTTTTAAATGATCAAATATGGGAAAGTTTCAAATAGGCCTCAGACAACTTGGCCAATGTTATAACAATACTCAAATAAATCATAGTGTTCAAATAAATCATAACGTCTTTGTCAATCAAACTGCCACAAGGTTTACTTTCATCAAATTTATGAAAAAAAAAAATCCCCTCAGTTTTCCCATTATTTTATCATTTTCATACCGCCTCCTTTATTTTATTCTTTCATCGCATGAACGAATGCGACCGCTCTCCGGAGAAAGTCGTCACGTTGCCTACTTAACGACAATCTGTCTCTGTACTCACATTTCTCCACTCGGCTTATTTATTTGATAAAGTGCGATGCCTTTCCTTTTGTTGCCCTTAATCGGAGCTTAACGTCTTTACTCCGAGATCAATAAACTTTATGAATTATTTTGCCAGCGTCTATTTTTATGGTTCCTTTTGCTCATTAGCATGGCTGGCTTTATTAGCTGAGGCTGCCAGTGTCTTTAGCCGGTCCTGTGTTCCTTAGGTACAGTAAATATCACTCATGTTGTAATTAATATGCACACCCTCAGCACTAATTAAAACACAGACCCCTCCAACCAGCTGGGCCCAAGCAGAAAGAGCCGTAGTCGTGCCGTAATGAACTTGTTGTAAATGTGAGCCCAGCCATCGGATATCATATCCCTAGGAGCTGACAGCATGCGACGGAGGGAGGAAGTAATAAGATCCATGAACTTGTTAATACCCACCCAACCATCCAGAAGCATACCCCCACCATCTCTGGAAAGAGAGGATATTTTAATGACACATCTCTAATTAAAGCCTTACTTTATCTCCAGTGTTTGCTTAAGAGCGATTGAACGATGCTGAGAAAGAGAAAACGAGAGAGAGAGAGAGACAATTCCAGCTATATGATGTTCATAAAACTGAACTAAACTTTGCTTCCAAGAAAAAAAAATACTGACTAATGAGTATTAAATGCACAACCTTAGCTATCTATATGCATATCTTATGCGTTAAATTAAAATATCATTACGGCCATAAGCATGTTAATTAACACAAAGAAAGCATATAAAGGTTTAACCCAACATATTAAAATGCTAATTATAGCTCTTCGTAGAACGGTAAGTCAATACAATCCATAAAAAATTTTAATACAGGGATTTAGACACCTCAGGTTTTTTATTAGTATAGAAAGTTTACTTTCTGTGCATATTATGGAGACCTCTCCCTAATGACCTCCCCCCTTACAACCTAATCTGTTATAAATGTAACTTAGATCACTAAGCAAACAGTGGGAAAGGTCAAGGCTATAAAAGCAGAACAGTGGCGAGTCTGAAGAAAAGCAGAGGTTTCACAAGATTTTCTCTCACCACTAGTCTCTGCTGTTGGATCACTTTTCAAGGGTGCTTTACAGGCTTTCTATAGCTACACAGAGATGAACAGTCTTACATAAACCTACATTCCTTTGCTCTCCTGTGCAACTGTGCTATTTTACTTTAGAGATTATAATGTATGTCTGCACCCCTAATGCATTTGTGCTCTTGGGAAAGCAATGTATTTTTTATGATTTACTATTCAGGCATTTGGTTTCTTTTTTCTTTTATTAGCTTTTCACAATCACACAAATCTGACTTCTGTAAGTGAAAATTGTGTGCGTAATTTAAAGCGTAACTAAACCCCTGGTCAAAGCCTGACTCCACCCACTGGCAATATTTGAAAAATGCAAGAAAAGTGGGCAGATCCCAACAGAGATAGAGGGGACGAACTAAGCTCGTACAAAGTGTGTGGTGAGATCGTAACAAGGGCGTGGTGATCTTGAACCTGCTTACGTCACGAGTCATTTTTTGGTCCCAACATCCAATAGGAAAATTCAACTGCAGTAGCCACCGTTCAACCTGAAGAGGGCAGCACTCACTCGTTTTTACACCATATGTAGTTTTGAAACACTTTATATCCAAATGTTAAAAAACCTACTAAAATCAATGAACAGCACTAATAAACCATCATTCTTACAGATCATTAACTAAAAAAAGTTGGATTAGGGTTTAGTTACTCTTTAAAAGAAAAGTTTATTTGTGTTAACGTGTAAATAAATTCTGTGTCCAAAACCTGCTTCCCAGTCAGTCAATGAGCTCCAGGGGTGTGGAATTTATGTCTTTACATTTAATGAAACAAAACAAATTCAAGTGAGCTTAAGAAATTACAAAGTAAATATTACAGTGTTGAGATTAAAATGTTTATTTGCTAACCATCAAACCACTTACACATATCGTACTGTAGGATTTCACCAGCAGCAAAGATCTGTGGATTTGAACGTATACTTAATGCTATCCTGCATTTATGAGGTTTCAAACACAGCCACTACATCCCAGGCAGGCTTGATAATTAATTTCCACATCTGTGTTTATACCGGTGAGAGAAGTGAGAAAGGGTTGTTTGTAACTCTCATGATAAAAAAGCAATGAGGTTCTGATATCCCACATTTTATTCTTGACGCAGCTAAACGTGGTCTACGGTGAAACTAATGAAGTCTTTCTAATTCAGTTATAGTTTATTAATGTCAAAGACACAAGTCCATTAATCAAGTTATAACACAACTGTGTGCCGAGAGAAATGGCTGGATTTCGTGTGGTAATAAGATCACAAACATTTTAAAGGTCTGCGATTATCACTGTGGGTTCCTGAGCTCAAGTAAGAACTCCAAAAACCATTTTCATTCCGGGCTCATTAATATGCAAAATTATTCAAATGAGATTGTAATTAAGCATCTACTCAGTGGAAACCCTTTTCATGATAATTTATGATAAACTCTGTAGCTGCTTTGATTGAGATTGATTTTTCGGTGCAGAGAAACTGTCATGAATACAAAACTGATTTCTTCCCTTTTCTCTCTTCTGCTCAGGTATACAGATGCAACATACCCCATGATTATTATTACGCAGGCAGCTTATAGAGATATATTAAGCTAATCTGAATAAATTCATTTGGCGAGTACGAAAAGAAAAAGAAAATCCTATTTTTCATGGATTTCAAATGTTGAATTTTATCTTAACAGCATACTTCCTTAAATACTGTAAACACTGTGCTTTAATTAAAAAATTTGAGTTTTTTCCACAGACATATTCTACATTTGATGCATGGTTAAACAAGAGCTTAGACAAGAAGTAAATGAAGAGTGAGAATGACAAAGATAAACAGAAAAAGAAGGTCATTATTATAGCCCAAGGGTTTCTGTTTCTCATAGTCACTCTCTGCTCTTTACAACCCACTGGAGACCAAATTAAAAAGCACTGTTAACTTATGAGGTTCACAACTAAACCACACACTGTTTAATACTTGCTAATGCTTTTTGTATGATCTGATAGTACTGAAAAGCAGTTAAAATAGCAAAATTAATGCTCAGCGCAGGAGGTCAGACAGCTTTTGCTGATAAACTTTTTAAAGTTATTCTAAAAGACATTAAATGCTTCAATAGTTTTTTCAAATCAATATATGTTTTTTATTATGTCTTTAATTTATATTTAAGCCTAAACTATGTGCTACTTTGTAGCTGG
Organism: Paramisgurnus dabryanus; assembly: GCF_030506205.2. Lineage (NCBI taxonomy): Eukaryota > Metazoa > Chordata > Actinopteri > Cypriniformes > Cobitidae > Paramisgurnus > Paramisgurnus dabryanus. The sequence goes on from NC_133356.1 coordinate 16,446,408, forward strand.
TAACAATCTTTGTCAATCATCTCCCAAACTCAAATTAAATCATACCAAGTAAGTAATCGATAGTTTCTTTAAAAAATATCTTTCAGTCTGCTTATCCTTGAGATGCAGCCTCCTTAGGCGGAGAAAAACGTGTTGAAAACAGATGAGCTGAGGGTGGATACATAGATAATAATAATCATCATAATTAAGTAAGCGTGAGCAAGCACTTGAGGGACTCCATATTCATTGTTGTTAAGGTAGAACATAAAAGGAAAGGTAATGCTAAGTAAATAATACTATTATAATTGGCACACAGGTGAATATTACAGTGTAATTCTCATAGCTTGTTAGGGCTCCCTGATGTGTGCGCTGAGAGCGACTGCTTGCTTTTCTACTGTCATTCAACTCTTAGTTTTATGCTACTATAAATACAGAATCAGATATAGAAACATTGCTTTAAAATTCATTATTGTTGCTCTATTTACGATTTAAATTGTTTATGTCTGTTACTGCCACAATAGAATAAACAAAGTGCAATGCTGATTTTAATGAACATGTAAACAGCTACAGTGTTTGAAAACAATGTAAACAGTTTTACTGTCTTTGGTAACAGTTAATAATAAATTTAATAACACTAAACATTATAAAGACTGTTTCATCGAAACGGCAATCAAGTCTTTGCTAGTGAATATAGTGAATAGGGTCACAGCTACCTAATAGGGTTGCCATGTCCCAACAATGACGTTTAGTCATGATCATATTATACAATATACACTGTAAAAAAATATGCAGTTTGAAGTTAAAGGGCACCTATGGTCCGATTTACGTTTTTACATTTCCTTTGGTGTGTAAGTGTGTATTAGTACATGTTAACAATATGCAAATGGTACATAACCCAAAGTAAACGATGACGCGAGTTATCGTCTCCAAACGTAAATCTATTTTCTTGGACTACAACAAACAAACAGATTGTAGGCAACAGTTTACTTCCTGGGATTGGTGATATAGGCAAGACCGACATTATCATAATTCCTCCCGCTTCAGACTCAGCCTGTAAGTTAACTCCTGTTAGCATTGCATTGTTAGTGAGTCTTTTAAACATGATAAGGAGCGTCACATTTCCGGCTGACGTCAGAGGTATTCAGAACAATCACATTATACAAATTAGCTAGCCAATCAGGGACACAGCGCTTTTCAAATCGATGAGTTTTGCAAAAATCTGTGCGTTTCAGGAAGAGAGTGAAATCTGGAGCTACAAAAATTTACGTTATGTGGAAAATAATGTGTTTTTTTAACCATAAACTACGCAAACACATTGTATTATACCAAATACACAAGCAATGAAATAGGTGCATTTTAAAACATCTTGGTTTTGCGAGTCAATTCAACCTACTTTTTAAGTTTTGGCTGTGAAAAGTTGACATAACTTCAAGTTAAAATTGTTTACATTAACTGGCCCTGTCCCGTGAGTGGGGCACCCAAATTTACTTACAATATTTTTCATGTAAATGTTAATCTATTACGACAAACTATATATTGTTGCAAAGGTCTAAGAATTTAGTTTTCACATTTTAAAACCTTTTAGCAGTAATAATAATGCAGTGACTGTAATTTATTAATTTGCAATGCAAAGATGCAGCAAACCAACACAAACCTTTTTTTATAATTTGATGTATAAAAAATACTATATTGCATTTTTAGGTATTTAGGTAATTTAAACTGCTATAAAAATCTTTTTTTAATATTTTCACCTCCACACTTCGATAAAAAACTTTAAAGTGTCTTTTAAAACAAGACCAAAATTAGACTTCTAGACCAAAAAAGAGAGTTATGTTAATTTGAAGGGGTACATCACCTTTTCACCCCCCATCAAAAAGGGCTGTGCCAGGTAAAGGGTTAACTTTTTTAAGTAAGAGTAACATACAAATATATGTTGATTTGACAAAAATGCTGCCTCAGTGAGCATGATACCTCATACCATGCTTGGACACTCTAAGAAAGATGTGTTAATTTTTTTTACATTTTTTTTACATTTTTTTTAAATATCAAGATTATATTTTAACAAAATGTGTATTATCTAGGATGATTTTATATAGAAAACAGTAAATCACAAAAAATGACTTTAGCTGGATTTTCACAGACTGGGTCACATAGTATAACAAGTTACTCGATTTTCTTAGTGAAGTTGCTAGTCTTAGAAGCAGAAGTGGGTCATTAAAAACAAAAGCAATTTTGCCTCTGTCAGCTTCAGTTTAAAATACCAAATATAGACACAAAGGTCACCGATTTGAAAGATACAAGTTTTTAATGTGGCTTAATTGTGAGATGTTGAGTTTAAGTGGTATTAGAGGAGACACTTGTGGTCTGGCTGGGTGAGCTAGAGAGAGAGAAAGAGACATCATGGTGAGAAAAGTGAGCAAACTCAAAGAGGTTACAGAGGTCTGACCAGTAAACTCGACTGCACTGACCTGCGTACAGACATTCGTTTTAATGTAGCAGCACTGCTTACAGCATCAAATAAACATGGAGCTTTTTCTTTTAAACAGGGGTTAATCGAAACAGGCTTTAGTGCTGTCATTTAATTTGTTTTTTAGCAACTGCACCCATCAGATTTTAGGTAAATCTATTCGTGAGAGGATGCTTTCTTACTATAAACTAGAGCTTAGACGTCAGGGCTAGTTGTCACATATAAAATTTACATTTCTGAATTTTGGCAGATGCTTTTATCCAATTTGGCTGGCAATTTTTTGTCAGTATGTGTGTTCCCTGGGGATCAAACCCATGACCTTTGTGTTGCTAGAACAATGCACACGAACATTTAGGGCTGTATCTCAGTAACCATACTTTTATGTTAAGCCCAATCCCATACATTCTTGCGTTTTGGCAAGCTCGAGACTGAGGATCATCCATGTCATAGGTAAACATTCAATTGAATATGCCATTATACAGCCTAAGTTTGCTTACAGCACACAAACACACAAATCCTGCAGACCAACACAGATGAAAGGTGTCAGAAAGCAGTAGTTGCATGGGTGCTGGTTTTCTTCACATGCAGCAGTGTGTGCTTCTAATTGGTTGTCCTGCAGGGCAAGGAAGGGCGCTCATGTCTGGGAGACCATGTCAAAGCTCCATGGAAAATATTTGCACACACACATACACACACAATTTCAAACAGACTCCCCTGTGACTGCCTCTGTCCTTATCTTTTTCTCTTTTTCTCACATGCTCCCTGCCTGCCTGACCTCAAGATCGATGAGTGTGGCAGATGCAGGGGCTGGTCATGTGGACGGCAGGGTTGACACAAAGCTAAAAGGGCTACTTGCCTTTTCACCACACATACTCTATACAGGCACAGTGCACCAGACAGCTTAATTAACCCTGGGATACAGGAGCTGCAGGTTAGAGTCATGCCTTACTGTGTGTATGGGGGAAAGTTTGGCACACAGCTGGGGTAGGAACAACTGGTGTGGTGTAAAAGATATCTAAAGAAGTGTTATGTTATGTAGAGTATCAGATTATATGCTTGATCTGGTTGAACACTTCTGAGTTGTCCTTCTATTAATGGTGGCTGGCTTAAAAAAACAAGAATAAATGCAATGTCTGTAGGGGTTTTGACCCTGCAATGCAACAGACTCTCAAGTCTCTTCAGTTAAAGGATCAGTCCATTTTCTTAAAAAAAATCCAGATAATTTACTCACCACCATTGTAATCCAAAATGTTGATGTTTTTTTTTTGTTAAGTCAAGAAATAAATTATGTTTTTTGAGGAAAAAATTCCAGGATTTTTCTCCTTTTAATGGACTTTAATGGACCCCAACACTTAACCGTTTTAATGCAATTTCAAATTGCCGTTTCAAAGGACTCTAAACGATCTCAAACGATGTATATGGGTCTTATCTAGCGAAACGATTGTCATTTTTAAAAATATGCACTTTTAAACCACAACTTCTCGCTTTCCTCTGGTCCTGTGACGAGCCAGCGTGACCTCACGTAATACGTCATCACGTCAAGAGGTCACGGATGACGTATGCGAAACTACGCCCCAGTGTTTACAAGTGTGGAGTACGAGGACCGCTCCGACGTTATTGTATGTCGAATGATACTAATTGATGTCTTTGTGTCAGTTAATGTTTAAAAATGGTCAGCAAATGTACGCTTCATATAAGTAACACGTGACCTTTGTACGTCATTACGCAATTACGTGAGGTCACGCTGGCGCGTCACAGGACCGGAGGAAGACGAGAATTTGTGGTTTAAAAGTACATCTTTTTTATTTTTCTGGCCGTTTCACTAGATAAGACCCTTATGCCTCATTTGGGATCATTCAAAGTCCTGCATTGAAACTGTTAAGTATTGGGGTCCATTAAAGTCCATTAAAATGAGAAAAATCCTGGAATGTTTTCCTCAAAAAACATAATTTCTTCTCGACTGAACAAAGAAAGACATTAACATTTTGGATGACATGGTGGTGATTAAATTATCTTGTTTTTTTTTTTTTTAAGAAAATGGACTAATCTTTAAAAAAAATTTTTTTTATTATCATGCATAATTAGCAATCCAGTCTATTAAATCTCTTTAAAAGCAGGTTAGAATGTATTGCTATTAGTCTGAAGGGCTACTCTTTGGCCACTTGAAGAGCTGGAGAGACGGCCGCCAGTCTAAAATTCTCCAGAAAATGAGAGTTGGGTACAGCATATATCGAAAAAACACCTACTTATGTAGTCAACACTGCACTCAGGCAGCATTAAATCTATATTACAGGAAGAAAAAAATTTCTACATAGGTCTACATCAGTTGCTTCGAATGTGATGGACTCTTGCAAGCTTATTGCACTACAATATTCTACATTTTTGCCTTTATATCTCATTATTTGTTTATTTAGGCCAAGAACAAAATATACAGCACTGCTGACTGCACAGCTCTAAAAGTGAGAGAAAAAAATCACATCATAACCAACACCAATCTGCACAAATAGTGGTACATCATGAAGAGATATACAGCCCTAAATGATGTTTGGTTTGGGGTTTTACATTTCAATTTAGCCCAAGGCCTTAGAGACATTAAGACCCTAATGTACATCTTGGTCAGTGGCGTTCCCTGCAGCAGTCACTATGGTTTATTAGCACATCTCTGGCCTCTTTGTAATAGCAAACCAGTCTCTCATTACTGGTCATTAGATTCATATTACTTGTATTTGAAATAGCAATACATCTTACAACCATAACTAGTTTTAAAGGCCTCGATAATGCACTGAAAAGAAAGAAAATACTCGGAGCAAAACAGTTTGTAATTGGAACATGGTGTAGAGGCTGTTTGCTTATTGTATGGACTGCTAATGTGCTTCTCTTGTATAATAACTTGTACAATCAGTAAGGAAATTTGCAGACTGAAATAATCTTGCATTTAAGGCATATTTGGGCTCTGAGGAAAGTATAATTTCACGGGCAATGCCTTGGGGTTAGAATATGATAAGTCGACATGTAATGCAGACGATATTAAACAGCTTCTTTTAGTCTGACTTGATAATAGAACCAATGCAATAAGACTCATACTGGGAAAACGAGGGAAATTTCAGCATGCTCACTTTTCCCCACAAGCTAATAAAGAACTGCACACATGAAGAATACTAAATATGCATAGAAAGCCCCACAACTGCTACACCTAGACCGCTTTGCCTCTTACATACAACCCGTGTCATTGTTATGATGTGTTATAAGTCAGGTCATTATGCCCTTTTACATATGCATGTATAAATGCATATCTTTTGAATTGTGTAAGGCTGTGTCATGACATTTTAAAATGCATTTTCTCCATCTGGTAGGCATATTCATATTTGATGCCGATGGTTTTCTTTTGCAGTATATTACTGCTATCTGACCCAAAAGGTCAAAACTAAAGAGGTCTACACAACGTGGAGAAAGCTATCCATTAACATTCTCATTCATCCGAACAGCAGTTGCACGGCTGGCACAAAACCCCCAGGAAATATGCAATTTGAAATCTGCTATCTTTGCTAATAGGAACCGCACACATTTTCAAGCCAATCATATGAGACGTAAATGCCATGTGACAAATCATCCAGGTGCCACAGGAAAGCTGTCATCATGACACAGGCTGATGGCACCACCAAGGGAACATGGACAGTCATTCACTTTACTATGACATGAACAGCCGGATTTCAAAACACAGTTTTAAGTTGGCATGAATTAAACAGTTACTAGAAAATTAATCAGTTTTTGCTACTTACAGTATACAAATTGATTCAATGGAGTATAAATTGTGACAATAAAGCCTCTAACAACCATATTATTGTTATTAACATATGAACTAACATATGACCTACTTGATCAAAACTGTGGTTATGGTGAAAGGTATCATTGTCTCAAATTAAAATTTCAGCATTAAGTAAGTGTAAATGATACGCCTATTTGCATTTGCATTCTCTAATTGCTTACATTTAACATCCGTGAGAAAGTTTAACACTATAGGATGTATCGGCAGCTGCAGATATAAAAGTGAGAGGAAGTGAGAAAGTGAAGTGTGGCATTATGAAGATGTCAAAACAGTTTCACCGGGCCTCATCTGTCAGCACTTGATGCCCTTGGTGAAAATTACAGTCTGCCCATTTACAGTCCATATTGAGTATACATAGCACATTAAGAGACTCATTATCAATTTCTGGCCATATGGACCTAGGCTGTGGTGGGTCATTGCAAGGCCATCCCAAACAGATCTCTCTAATTACAACAATTACGACATCTTCATTACAAGGGGCATTTATGGAAAATGGTGCCATGGCCTCTCAAGATTGGTGTCATTGCATCTTGGTCTACAAGACGGCCAAAGAGATATTAACCTGCAACCCACAGTCCCCAAATATCCCTTAAATCACAAACCAAAATTCAAATTCTTACTCATCTAAAACTGTAAGTTTCATGTTAGTAAAATGCCTAAAAATATTTATTTCTCAGATTAATACTATATCTAGAGTATGCATATTTTAAGATCACCTGAATGTTTTGTATTAGATATTGTAATTTTTTTTTGTCTAAAGGGTAGCAAAATTTGCCTGTGCACCTTGCATAGGATTAGATGTACTGCTAACCTGTTAACAATTGACTTTATCATTTTGTGTTAGCAACAGAATAAAATATTGATTTTAAATGTCTTTTTTTAAACCATTTTGAGTTTATTATGATTGTTAAATTATTTTTAAGACTTTAAGAAATCAATTATTAAATTTGAGAACTTCAAAGTATTTGTGTAGCAGTATTTGAAACTATCTGTGTACCTTTTTATTTATAAAATATACTTAACTGGTCTTGTCTTTTTTGGGGGGGGGGGCTTTGCTTGTGTGCCTAAATATCGTCTTGCTGCACAAGGGCCAGGTGATAATGTTCTGGCATGTCTGCATGTGTGTGTGTGTGGGGTATAAGTGCTTTTAGCATGATAAATACAGTACAAAAAGCGTGCCAGACAGTATTGTGTGGTTTGAGTGAATCCTTTGAAATGTATCCTTTAAAAAGTATGATTGGAATGATTTGTATTGAGATTAATAAGCTTGGAAATAATTAGTTTTTTCCATTTCAGAATGTTATCAGACAGAATGTCTTATCTACAATGTGTATGATGTCATTGATATTGTCCAAATTTGGAAAAAGTGACTTTGAGATGGGACTCTGATTTACATGATGAGGAGGAATGTGGTGATGCCTCCTAACTGGTAAAGAGAAATGACTCTCACACTGCTCACATAATGACCCATGACAGGTATCACTAGGGCTGTGCAATTACTCATTTTTGATTTTCAATTTTTGTTTCAAACATTTATAAAAACAAGATAATCGAGGTAAAACAATTATTGTGCAATTAAAATTTAAATTGCATGGTGCTGGAACAATGTGCTTGTAAGTGTCAGGGTTCTGTCTTGTGTTCAGGTCTTTTATTTTGAAGTCATAGTCTCTTATTTTTATATTGTTCATTGTCATGGGCCCTGTCCCAAATTGCGCACTTCATGTGGACTTTCGGTCTCATGGCCTTAAATTGCACGTGCTCGCATAGTCTAAGAGTCCGAGGGTGTCCCATCTGTCATTTTTACTCTTAGAAGCTCTCATCAGCGGCGCTCCCTTTGAACCCTTGATGCCGTCTTCGGCGAAGCCCTGCACTGCAGAAGGCTTTGCGCACTCTACCAACCCAGAAGTCCTTGCGAAAGAGAATCAAACCAATCAGACAACGGAAGGGAGGAGTTCAAACTGATGGGCAACTTCTCTTCCTATTTCAATCGTGACGCTCGAGTCTGTCCCAAAATACAACCTAGGTCCACCCTCTTGGACTCGTGTCAAGGGTCCCTAGGGTCTGCACTACATGATGTCATCAAAGTGTGGACTCTGAGGAGGTCAACAAGTCCGGAGTGTGCCATTTGAGACAGGGCCACCGTTGTCTCTTGTTTACCTGATGTGTCCTGTTCTGATTGGTTCCTTGTCTATATATACTGAATATAGCCATGTGATAAATACTGCAATTGGGCTTTCAAGTTGCTCGCCTCTCAGTGGATTACTTTACAGAAAGGCACTTTGAAGGCATCACTGCTTTGACGTGTAGTATACCTGTATACCACTATAGTACTTCTAAAGGTTTGTGTCAGAAGTGCCTGACACCAAAAGGGAGCATTTGTAAAAAAAGGGACACCAAGCATTTAACATGTCTAAGAACAGAGATAAATGTAGTAAATACCAGTTTTCATTCAGTTTATCAGGTTTTGTAAATACAACGAGCATATTTTTATAATAAATTTTTTTATAAAAATTTTATTTGTCTGATTATTATGTATTGTGTGATTATGTGTATGAATGTATAGGCTGTTAATGGGCAAAACTTTGTTCTCTATAGGCATGGACCAGTTACCAGTTTTAAGAGTCAAGGTTTCAAAACCACTCAAATTTTCTGTTTCCAAGTTATGAGCTGTGTTTACACAAAATTAATTAAATCATTAAGGCATGTCGTTTATTTGATGTTTTCATTGATATATATATCAAAAATACATTTTTTTAAAGAATATTATAATTTAAAGGCTTTATTTTTTACCTGGCATATATGTTGTATATTGCTTAAATATATAAAAGTACAGCCAGCCAGTATAGTACAATCACTGAAATTCTGTCAACGTTACCCCAAAGGCCACCCAACGTTGCACTATTACAACATTACCATAAAAACGTACTAAAATGTCAATGTTAAATCCTATTTATTTCCGCACTAGCGGCTCCTACAACAACATATACTTTTTTTAAAAGTTTTATTCTATATTTGGGTCATTCAGGGTTATTTTAAAAATACTTACAATCATTAAAACAATCAAACATATTAATTAAACATATATGAACATACACCAAAATTGTATTCCGTTTACAGTTAAAAATATATTCCTGACCAGCTAAAACTTAATAATTACAGACATTATAAAGGAGAAAGGGAATATTATAATGTTTACCTCTAGTGGTAAGCAAACGCCCCAGTAGTCATGCTTTTACACAGCTGTCCGTGTTTGCTTTGAATGATATCGGCTCTATCCAATGGCTTAACAAGTGCTACGCTTTGTCCCGCCTTCTTTTGAATTTGATTGGCAGTTAAACATGAATGACGGCACATCTCTGTTTAACGATTGGCTGTGATTGATTTGGACGCGATTTCGCGGGAGTGTCCATACCTTTCAGGAAGTTACACTAAAGTTTATTGCTCCAAACAGAAGAGCTGAAGCCCGGCTTTCTGTTTCTGTATGCTATTGTAGCTATTATCGTTTTCAGTTGGTATTTACTTTGAATACTTTTGACGAACGTTTATATGAGTACGTTGTTTTTTTAAAATTACTAGTTTATTTGTCAGACAGCAGCCAAAAGAGGCTCCAGCAATGTAAACAGATCATTGTTTCAGTTTTGCATTCGGTTTACTCGTTCAAAAACTTAACAGATTATAATTTAACATTATGCCTCCTAAGAAATACAAATTACCCATCGAGTTCCCAGACGGATGGATCTTAACAGATTCAGAAAAGAAGAAATGGCGCATCGGCAAAATCATTGGGAAAGGAGGTTTTGGACTGATTTACCTTGGTACTGACATTATTGTGCATACTGTAAATGTCTGTGTTTTATATTTTCCGTTTATCTGTATCAGCCGACAGCATAAACAACCAGGGCACTGTTAATATTTTTGTTAATAAAAGTGGACCTTAATGTTGAACATTTCTAAAAGCTGAAGGTGCAGGTGGATCTAACATAACTTAAGTCACAGAGTCTTTACTCTTCATTGTGTGTTTATAGCAAGAGTGCAAGAATTATGTTAGAATAATTGGATTTCTTAAAATATTTTTGTGGTAAATTCACTGTATAAGGGCCACCTAACTGCATTTAAGTTAATTTTCACCTTTTAATTTATTCACATTTCCAGCCTCTGCTGATATTAATGTACCTGTGCAGAATGACACTGATTATGTGATCAAAGTGGTAAGTAGTAAGTTTGAAATATCATTCATAACAATATAAACAAGTTTTGTTTCTTTAACGCGTGTTATCTCTGAATACATTTTCAGGAATATCACGAAAATGGACCTTTATTCTCAGAGTTGAAATTTTACCAACGGGCAGCTAAGCCAGATACTAGTGAGTATTATGTTTTTTCCCCCCGATATTGCATTTTAAGATGCTAAACTTGACTTGTGTCCCTTTCCTGTAAAGGATTTTTTCTGTTATGCAAGAACTATTATGCAGCAAACTCTTTAAACACTGATGTTATTATGGCCAAAGGAGGGAGAAGCAGATGCACACTTTGGAGTAGTGTTGAATGAAAATGCTGAAGACCCCTCATCTTCAACTGAGAGTTCTCAAACATGGAGTGCATGTCACTGATGAAGTGGCTATAGATGTAAATGAGGCTGGCTAGGCGAATTAATAAACCAAAGCAAACATGCACCTCTGCGGTCGTTAGTGCAATCCCAGCTTGTTTGAGCTCTAATTCAGAGAGAGTGACCAAATTGCTGATAATGATGCTGGTTTCTCCAAAGGGCTTCTGACCACCTGTCAGTCTGGTGCAAAGCCAGTCAAGACAGATTTTCATCCCAGCTAAACTGGAGGAAGCATTGCTTTATATGTGTGTGTGAGAGATGTTTCTGTAGATAACTGTATTTGTATGTTTTTAAGGATAAGCAATGTGCAGAAGTATAAAATGGCCTTCCTTACCAAAGCCTTTTTAAAGGGGTCATAGCGTAAAAATCTGACTTTTAAGTGCTACAATTGGATCCCTAGTGCTTCTATCAACGTAGAAAATGTGATGAAGAACAACCCAGTAACTTAGTTTTGGTAAACCATTTTTTGCAAGCACATGAAACGTTAGGTTCTTCAAAAGCCAATTACAACAATACCGCCCCTTAATCTGCACTGTCCAACCACGGCACTGCCAATTAGTGCAGAGAAAAACAAAGAGGAAAAAAATGAACAGCACAATTGAGTTTCAATTGCAACAAACCACCATCATTGTTTGTGATCAGTGTTTGCATTTCATCAGCTCATTTGCATTTAAAAGGACCCCCCAAAAATAGCACATTTTTGCTCTGACCTAAAAATGGGAATTTTAACATGCTATAATAATGCTATAATATTTTTTTTTAAGCGAAAACTTTACATAAGCACTCTGGGGACACCAGAGACTTATTCTACATCTTAAAAAATCTCATAATATGACCCCTTTAAACTTTTTCATGACAGTGAGCAAATGGAAGAAGTGTAAATGCATGGAGTTTTTGGGGATACCGACTTACTGGGGGTCCGGATTGTCTGAATACAAAGGGACAAGGTATGAAATGTAAATGTATACATTTGACATTATTCAAACTTCATATTAAAGGTGCAGTGTGTAATTTTTAAAAGGATCTCTTGACAGGAATGCAAAATAATATACAAAACTATATTATCAAGGGTGTATAAAGACCTTTTTATAATGAACCGTTATGTTTTTATTACCTTAAAATGAGACGTTTTTATCTACATAAACTAAGGGTCCCCTTACACGGAAGTCGCCATTTTGTGCCACCATGTTTCTACAGAAGCCCTTAATGGACAAACTTTTTTTTACTAAGTTGTCTCCATCGATGATAAGTTTTTCCGGTGGCGGCTACTGTAGCTTCTCTATAGGTTTCAAAAGTGAGGGGTGAGCAGTGGACTGAGCCGTTTGTTGCAATTCGCAACCTCACCACTAGATGCTGCTAAAATTTACACACTGCACCTTTAAATAAATTGAATGTTATACTCTTCTGTGTCAGAAATAATATTGACGATTTGGGTTATTTTGTGGTTATGTACATTTAGGTACAGGTTCATGGTGATGGACAGGCTGGGCAAAGATCTGCAGAAGGTGCTTGAGGAGAATGGGGGACAACTGAGAAAGCCCACAGTGTTACAGCTGGGCATCCTCATGGTGAGACCTTTTCATTGCTGGACTCATTGGCATAGGGCAGTGGTTATCAAACTTTTTCCGCAAGCAGCCCCCCTTGTGTATGGTGCATTCCTTCGCGGCCCCCCCAATGAAAATTTATGACAAAAAACTGGTCTAACATGTAACGTTTTAATTAAACAAAACATATTAAGTTATACAAAGTAGTGCTGTTGGTTAGTAGCCTTAATTTTTTAGGTTAAATTACACAGAATTCATGATAAATTAATGTATTTGATAAAATGTCATAAAATTGGGGCCCCCTGGCACCCTCTAGACCCCCCCCCCCGGGGGGCCCGGACCCCAGTTTGAGAACCACTGGCATAGGGTTTGACAGTGCTTCTGAAAAGCAGTGCTGAGCTTTGCACATCATTTATTATAAATAACTGGACTTGTTTACTTCATAGTATGGAGATAAACTGTAATAAGTTTGACCTGTGAATTTGTTTAAATGTTCAGGTCCTTATTTGTCCTCATTATAAACATTATATACATCAAGAAATTAATGGTTATTCAAAAATAGCCTATATATGTGAAATATGTTTACACCTACATGAGAGGACTTTAGGATATATGCAAAATTAAATCCATCTATCTATAATATGTATAGCAATTACGTAACTATATTTAAAAATTAAGCTTTTTCTTTTAAAATAAGTTTGTCTTTTAGTTAGTCTTTTTGTATAGTTTTAAACTTAAACAACAGTGTGTTGATTGAATGGATATATACAGTGTTGTATAACTTGGTCTTATGTCTTAAATATGCTTTAGTTGAATTGTCTGGATGCCTTGCATCCAGCTCATCTGTCTGCAGTCATTACTGCAGGTCATCATGAGGTTACTAAATTATTCATGTTAACCTTCCCCTCTGTCACTTTGCCCTCAACAGCTGGACGTGCTGGAATATATTCATGACAACGAGTATGTACATGCTGACATTAAGGCTGCCAATCTTTTATTGGGACATAGAGATGCAAACAAGGTGAGTCTGCATCCACATTACCCAGTCAATAAAGTTTTTTTTTTTTCTCGTATAAAGTACCTACTTAAGTGCAACACGCACTCGTCCAAGAGTGTTTTATTGCCTCCATTGATTGTCTGCCAAGATGGCCAGCCAGCATTCATGACATTTAGAACTTAACTCTTAAATATGATCAATTAACATCTCAATCTGCTGTCACAACATACAAACTGCCCCAATTTGCTTTGCACTAACAGACATACAGTATAGGACATACTGAAAATGTCTTTGGGATGACTCTTACAGGTGTACCTGGCTGACTACGGTCTGTCATACAGATATTGTCCTAATGGCCAGCATAAAGAATACAAAGAGAATCCCAAGAAAGGACACAATGGCACTATTGAGTATACAAGCATTGATGCTCACAAAGGAGTAGGTAAGTTTAAAGGGTCTTTCTTTTAGTATCTCAAAACCATAATGAAGTATTACTAAAAATACATGCCAATATGCGAGAATGCAGTTTACAACAATGAATGTTCTAGGTCAGGTACTGTATGAATCAGTCTGTTTATAATGAGGCACTGTATATGTGGCTAGAAATCTTCAGGATCATGTCCTCAGCTCTGGGTCATGCTATTGGAAATGCATTAACTCGTAAATTGCGTTCAGTCTTTATTATTGGATATCGATGGTTCTGTCCATGCTTACTTGGGCAGACTTAATTCAAGAATTCCCTAATTAGTCAAAGTCATAACCTGCATCTTGTATGCATTTGCTATTAATTAAAGCTTTGATGTTTTGTTGAACCGGGGCTTAAAGCCAATATCTTTACCTGTTTCGACCATACAGGAGTTCAATACTGAATACACGTGGTAAGGCTACCTTATAGCCATGTTTCTGTTACTGTTAATTTTGTTAACGTATGGGGAAAAACACATAATGAACAGTCAGCAGAAAAAATATATTGTTCAGCAGCAGGTTACGCAGGTTTTATAAATGATAATATGTTTCTGAATGTGTTATTATCATTAGGACAATTTTATAGGTAGAAGACACAGGAATGTGAGGGTGTATTGTTCCTGTTCAGTGATGGAAAATAAAGAGAGTGCATGATTCATTGTGCTTCATATTGTGGAATCAACATTACATATAGTTTAATAGGTCCGAAAGTAAATCATTCGTTCAGGTTCAGACCAAGGTCTGGCTGCTTTCAGGCAACTACTTGTTCTGACTTGATACAATTTGTTAACTTTTCATGTGCAGGATTTTACATATGGTCTTGATTCTGTCTTACTGCTCCATAAATGTATGGCTAGTTTTACCGTGTAAATCACACTGCACATGGCAAGTGATATAACTCACGAGAGTTTAGGAAAACACCTACCCACTGACGTACTGATTTTGGGCTTGGGAGTGGATTAGGCCACTGAACTCCCATATTGAAGCAGCGCAGCTTTAAATTTACCAAACCACATATAGATTATGCACATTCTTGACGTCACCACCTTGAATGACTTGACGGAGGACACTGACAGCTGTTGTGTAGGTCATTAGAGCCGTTTGCCCTGTAGATGAATGCAGATTGCAGTCTTTTCTTCTTTTCTTCTGGCCCTTGGCACCCCGTGTAGATGTTGATTTGTTACCATGGTGAGGATTGCAGAGACGGGCACTTCATGTCCTGCTAAACCCTGTGCTAAAGGCCTAATTATCACCTGTAGGGTTGAAGTGAGCCAGCTGAAATTCAGGAGGAGAGGTTCAAGAGTTTGACACAGTGCTTCGGATAATCAGAATAACAATGGGCCATAATTATGAACAACAGCTTCTGTCTGATGGAAGGTGTTGTGCGCGGCCCAGGAATGCTTCGTTCTTAGATCGGCATTTTTTTTTATAAGTGAATCGGTGTCAGGACTGGGCCAGGCAGCCCACCTCTTTCTGCTCCCTATTACTAAGGCGTATAAAATGTTTACAGAGCATGTCTTATCTTGCGCACTTTGGTCTTTAGTCGAGGTGCCCATAATGAGGAAAGAGGGCACGTTTAGCATGGCACTCTAAATGCTTTCACCAAGGTCACGTCTGCGTGCGTAGTAGGGATGTTTTTCGAGTATTTTGTGTTGATAAATTAGTTTGGTCAAGGGTAGAGGAATAACAAAAGAAACCCATATACTTGTCCTAATGGGTCTAGCTGTGTTGGTGGCTAGCGGGCAGAGAGGTTGACTCCGTAATGGGCACTGCACGATCAATGATGGCCATGGATTTAGGCTGAGATTTTCCCTTTTGATGAATGCAGTCAATAGGTAATTTCTCAGGAGATGGACTGCAGTTACAGTATTGAGTTAATACACTCTCCAGGCACGAACAAACGATGTGCCTTAATTTACCCATATTGATGAAGTTGGAGCTTTTCATGAAGAGAGTCGCTTAACGGGAGGTTAACTCGAGACAGACATAACCATCCAATTCAGATATAAATTTAGACGAAGGTAATTCATCGAGGGTGCTTTGTTTAAAGTCAACCCATAATTGGTCAGCCTGACCCAAAATGTATTTCAGTTAAATAGCTGGGTTCCAAGATCAGTACCAAAATGAATATTTCATATCTAAATGCTGCTATCTATCTGGTTGGCGTAGGACTAATCAGTGGGTTGAAGTGAGGCCATTTCACACTCAATGGCCTGTTCATAAGCAGATGCTTTCGCTGTAACATTAGAGTGCGGCTTAAAGTGGCGTTGTTAAAGATGGACTGGGATAGACTTCCATAGAGCTTTTTAAAAAGTGTGAAAGCACCCTCTTGGCCAGACTTAGCAATAATCTCTTAGTCTTATTTGAAGAGCGAAGAGGGGGGCTTCACTTACTCCAAAGTATTTACCTTTTCTGTTCCTGAATTTAAGAACAATTGCATTGATTCTACGGGTTGGCTAGGATTGCCAGACAAATAAAATATGCCTATAGGGTAAAGGCAGATGCAAAGTGTATTTGGGGAGATTAAATAAATGGGAGGATCATGCAAGATAGATGAGGAGTCTTTTCTTTCTTCTTCCTTTTCTTTCTATGAGACGGTCTTAAGCCTGATTTATACAATGGAAGAAGGCTGATCTTTTACTCTCCTAACTGAAGGAAATCACCTTAGGTGAACTACACGCAACAATGTTTAAATTAGTTTGTCTGTAAGCTAATGACATTAAAATAACAAATTCCACATCCATACACACACCCAAGATATATTTTACCTAGAGATGCACTGATATTTCGGTATTTTCACACTATCTGTATATAGTTTCACAACAGCAGATAGTCATGGCCGATTTATCCTGTCAATCAAAAGAGAACAGGAAAATGCAATGAATTTGATCTCTGTGTATAAAAATGTAAAGACGCATCGCTTGGTTAGTGTTCAATTTAGAAAATGTTATCTTCAGAATTTATTTAATGCCGCAACTATTGGTAAAGGCATCAGCAGATCAGTCTAAATAATCGATTATCAGTGGAACATTTTCATATCGGTGCATCTCCAGTATTAACCAATCATCAACGCTCCGAATAGCCCAGTTCTCAGTAAGTAATTTCAAGTGGTGCATTTATCGTAATTTTTGCTAGACTAACACAAAGACTGGTCTCCAAGTAAATATAAATGATACTTAAGAAGTTAAAGTAGAAAAAACTGGTTTGTTAAACTGCATTGTACAAAGACCTTTACACTAGATGGCAGTTGTGTAATGTACTATGGCTGAAGTAGAGATTAAGGAGGTCTGAGGAGAGTATATGCACACTCCCAGGCTCTTCTTTTAAGGCCAGCAGAGACCCCACGAAATCCAGAAACATGTGGGAACAATTTTGGGGCCCAGACATTTATTTCTTTGTTTTACGGCTTGGCTCTCCGTCGGAGAGTGTCGGGCCGGGCCACAGGCTGTCTGGATCATGTCAGAGGCCGTGAGGATCAGGTTCCTGGGACGAGTCGCCAGACCAGACGGAGGAGGAGGGTGTGAGAGGGAGATGTGAGGAGTTAGAAGTAGACAGAAGGATCTCTGGTGGGAGGAAACTGACCTACTCTATCAACCCTCAGCCCCTCTTAGAAGAGCCCCGTTAGCATGCGAGCGAGCCCAGGGCACCAGCTGAGAAAACAAAATAACTTTTTTCTATCACTACCCCCCCTTCTCCAGGATTTTTATAAGGACATATTTCATCAGCCAATAGATGGACCATTTAATCAATATATTCAAACTCGCTTCTCGATCAGCACTCATTTTTATTTCTTCCTTCCCCTCTGTCCTGTCTTTATATAGTCCCATCCAGACGAGGAGACTTGGAGGTGTTGGGCTACTGCTTGCTTCATTGGCAGTGTGGGACACTGCCCTGGCTTTCTTCTCTCAGGAATCCAGCTGAGGTCCAGGAGGCCAAAGCCAAGTATGCTTTCCACCCCTCATTCCCCGCAGGTCTAGGCCTTAAGCTGTATTGTGTATAGTGGCCGCTGATCTGAGGTCTCATGTGCTTATACAGCCTAAATTATTCTCTCAGTTATTTGGTAAAGCTATTTAAAGTAGCTATGCTAAAGGTGAAATAACCTTTTGTAGCATCTTTATTTTTAAGTGTGCATGTTGTGAATTTTAGTAGAAAGAAGAAAAGACTTTGAGATGTGCAACACGGCCTGATGCTATAGCCGTAGTTAACCTCTACCTCTGTCATGTTGACCACAGGCTAATGGCTAACCTGCCAGATTCGGTCAGGAGAATGTCCAACTCCAGCTCCACCACAGGTATGTACTCTATGCGTGAGCGTGCATACAGACCATTTGCATTGATCAACAAGGTATGACTTAGGGTGCACTCACATTAAGGCTAACTCAACCAAACCATGCCAGTGCGCGATTGTCCCCCCCTCCTTACTCCCCCAGAAGCATGCACTCAGCAAGCACACTGTACTTTTGCGATCCAAACCCGGGCGTAACCTTGCTGCACACATCAGAAGGTTTTTACAAAGCAGATGAAGTAAGTGGTCGCGCAATTGACAGCTCTACATTTGAACCGTGCTGTGGCACGATTTGCGATTATACTGTGCGTTCTGTGCCTGAACCCAAGTGAACCGTGCTCAAGCCCACCTTTGCAAACCAGCCAGGGTGCAATTAACCAAACACAGGCATGGTTTGGTTAGTGTGAGTGCACCCTTAGTTGCCTCGCCATCACCTTGCCTATTCTTTATCAACGGACTCTAGCATTCCCGCAGTATCTTTCCCCCCTCCACAGGGAGAGGGGGTATGCATGTCTCCTGAATGGTGCCTTTGTGATCTATGATTATGATGAGGCCTTATTCCCCCAACCTTGAGAGTCAGGCTGCAGCTGGAGCAGAAAGATAAGACCTCTTACATGCATCAAGGCTGTGCATGCAGTGTACATTCAGTCGGGCTGCCACAAAGAAAACGTGCAGTGGCGTTGAACTGCACCCACGTATTTATTACAGTGAAGAATGGAAGGTGCCCATATTAGACACACATTTGTGTTCTTGTATGAACAGAGAGGCTCTTCTACATTGTGCACCTGCCACCATCCATTTGTTAAGAAGATATGGTTTTTGTTCCCATGGAATGGAAATGTATTCTGGGGATGCAGGTTGTCAGTGGCCCGGACATTTGTGTGTGTTTGGTAAGCATCTAGGTCAACTGCGGGATGCATCCACATAAAGCATGCAGACCAGCTCAGCTGGGGTTTATCTGTAAATTATGCAAATCTGCAACCGCAATCCACCTTCACAGCAATCATAAACTGCGTCGTAAAAAGGACACATTTTGAGGGATTTAGGAAGCATCACATAAGGTGTCTAGAAGTTTCCTGCTCAATCTGATGTTCTGTAGACACATTGTTTTAATTTTTGCAATATTTTAAATCTTGGTACCCACAGATGTCTTTCTTGTTCACCCTCAGAAGAGATTGCCAGTTTCCTGTTATGTGTAAAACACCTAGACTACAATGAAAAGCCAGACTATCAATCCCTAAGAAAAGTTCTTTCAAGATCAGCATTGCAGGGCCCACTGGACCTTTCCAGGCTGAGAGCGTCGGAGACATCCAGGCCAGCTACTCAACCGGTGAGTGTGAAATGCTTTGGCACAACAGCCTATTTGTCTTAATAGAGACCAGAGAAGTTAGGGCTGCGGCAGATTTATCTGTCTGGAAGAGAGAAGATGCTTAAGTTTGGGAGGACTCCTGTGACCCTTTTCAAGCTACACAGACTCCCACTCTTGCTCTGAGATGTCAGACTGGCCTGTTGGCTGTGGAAGACTTGGAGTGTAGTTGATGTAAAAGGGAGATTTACACAGTACTGACATACCCAACTACTAAAGGGCTTTAGTCTGGGGCCACAGCTCAATCTAGTGTCAAAACTGTACAAGAGTCATTTAAGTACACCTCCTTATTTATTGCAATCATATGCATGCATGCATGTAGTATAATTGTTTTATGTGCATTAAGCATTTAATAGCTTTAAATACATCACACTGAGTCCCACTAACCCTTTGCAGCAGGCGATGCTGGTAAGAGGCAAGAATAGCACTTTACCAATAAAAGGGAATGAGATGGTGAATCTTGACATTGGTGTCACAGGTAAACCTTTGCTCACCTTGCCGAAAGTATTATTGGCTGACAAGAGGTCTGAAATGGAGAGGCTGAATGAATGAACTGATGAATTTCATGAAAACCTAAACACCCCTATTTGGTGCTGTTGAATTCACACACTTGGCAGAGGTCAAAAGATTGCCAGTTAGAATTGCCTCTCATCTTTGTGATGTCCAGCAATATGATTTGTGGTTTAAGAAAGAGGGCTCTGGAATGAGGATTTTGAGCTGTGATGGTAAATAAGCTCAGTGTTTAGGGTGTTATTTTACAATCTCTTCATATTGAAGCTGCTCTACACAATATGGATCCAATGGAGCTTCGCAAAACACATTTTGGTTCTGTATTTTGTGTTAAAAAATGCGTGAATAAAATCATGTTAATTTGAACAATATGGGTAGTTGTGTACTGGTGATGGGTGATGTCTGTTTAATGCTTATGTAGCTGGTTGATTTACATATCAGCATACTGTACTGAGATAAGCATTAGCATTAACATTCTATAGAGTCCTTATAAAGCTTTTCGGTCTATGCCTTTTGAACAGATGGAAAACATCAGCACCAACACCAAGGGCATTAGGATTTAAATCTCCTTTTCTTTGCAGTCATATTTTTCTCTGCGGTTCTGTTCATCTACTTCTAGAAGATCTAGCTGCAGTTCCTTTGAATAAAAGCTAAAACAACACCATCAATGTCCCCCTCGTGTCCTAGCTCTCCTGAAACCACGTCAGGCTGCGTGAGGATAGCAGCTTCCTGTGTCACTCCAACACTCCTGAAGTTTATCTTGCCTACAGCTGACCTCGATGGTGATCTGTGGCCAAATTTAGTTTGGCCAGTTGCCACCTTAGGGAGAGCAGTAGATGTCATCAATCAGGGCAGGTCTTCTCTCTGGATCCAGGTCAGCGAGAGAGCATCGTGCATTCACAAGAGAGAACGCTTAGAGACAAAAACAACTCAAATCCTCTAAATCTAATTTAACTTAACCTCCCACAGACCACAAGCCAACCCAAACTCAAACAAAAAACCTTGATAGATCAAAGCTTGTGGCAGCAGTGGACAGAGATGATGAGGAAGAAAAACAAAGAAAGTCTGGAGCAAGATGACGAGAAACGCACATGAACAGTTGTTGTTTTTTATGTACTTGGATATGTGCAAAACTACAAAGTGAAAACAATTGGACTTTTTTTATTCAAAATCAAACACTTTTTAACCTAAATATGGTGATATACTCAATTAAGATGCCCCAAGATGTGACATTCATCTGAATGTGTATGCAAATAAAATGTTGGAATATCAAAAAAACAAAATTACCCTATTCTAGACAAAAAAAAATTCAGTTCTTGGTGACGATGACCATTGTGATTCATTCTTATTATGACACCCTAAATGTATTAAACACATAGAGGGCAGTTTCCCAGACGTGGCTTAGACTAAAATGCATGTTTGAGCTGCTTTAATTTAAATACACCTTGTCCTGACTAATTTTAACATACAGGTGCTGGTCACATAATTAGAATATCATGAAAAAGTTTATTTATTTCACTAACTGCTGACTTGACAGTTGTCCAAAAGACGACCATTGACACCTTGCACAAGGAGGGCAAGACACAAAAGGTCATTTCAAAAGAGGCTGGCTGTTCACAGAGCTCTGTGTCCAAGCACATTAATAGAGAGGCGAAGGGAAGGAAAAGATGTGTTAGAAAAAGTTTACAATAGGGATAACCTCACCCTGGAGAGGATTGTGAAACAAACCCATTCAAAAATGTGGGGGAGATAAAAAAAATGGACTGCAGCTGGAGTGACATATCGGTGACATTGTTTTTTCTCAAGATGCACACCTGTAGTGTTTTTTTGTAAAGTATGTTTTTAAAAACGTCTTAAAAGACCTTTTTTAATAAAGGTCTAGTCCTAGATTAACTTAAACTCTGTCCGGGAAACCGCCCCAATAATTTCCATGGTTTAATACAGGCTTGTTGAAATAATGTTATGTTTTCACCTTTACAGAGACCATACAGTGTTAACACAGCTGCTAGGAAAGGAAGTTCTCGGCAAAGGCCCATGTTCAGAGAAAGTGATGAAGACTGCACTGATGATGAAGAAGAGTCCCTGCCTCCACGAGCTCATCCTAAAACAAGAGCAGGAGCAAGACAGACACAAACGGTCCAGCAAGTAATACCAGCAGCAGAACACAGAGCAAATGTCCACACAAACCATAATCAATGGTTTAATAGCAATATAAACAGATTAAAACTAAATATATGATTCTCAATGTTTATTTCTGTGACACAAAGTATATTAACAGATACATCAATTCTAACGTTGGATTTACATGTATTGTAAAATAAAAAAATATCTTATTAAACAGGAAAGGAGAAAAGCCGACTTGCATGGTGAGGCAAGGGTAACCGAGAGAAGAAAAAAGAACAGTGAGCACCAGTATGGATATAGTGGGAGACTAAATGATGATCAAAGCGAACCCAGCAGAGAGAATGACTACAGGGGGGACTACAGTAGAAAATACAGCAGGAATTACAACCGCTGGGAAGAGCCAGATTATCCTGAAGATCACTGGTCCGTTTGTGAACAGAAAAATGAATGGACTCATGACAGTCATTTCGGAAAACCAGACAACAGTGCAATATGGGGTATCAGGTCAAGCAAAGAAAAATGGATTTTGATTCTTTTCTTTGTTGTGATATTGACTGCTGTTGGTTTTGTCCTTCGGCTCAGACTGTTTCAGTGACTTTATTGTGTCTTGCTCCAGCTCTGTGATCATGACACTGGAGTCAGAGTACCACACAAGCATTGCTCAGAATGAAGATGCTGTAGTTACAGGTTTTGTGTGACCATTTTCACAGTTATAGGCTGAAAGAGATTAAATAATCAATATGTACACGACAAATACAAAGATTTTATTGTAAAGGTTTAGATACAGTCATTTTATGAACAATTTAAATGTGATGTTTTAGTCAATTGTTATCATAAAGTAGAAAATATACTGTACCTTGCTGCAGTAAGGACATTCTCCAAATACAATATTGAAGCTTTGACGACTGGTGGGCAGACCTCTTAGCCACTGGTGATAAACAGATGAATTTGTACTGTAAATTTGACAAATTACTGTCGCGTCGTCTATGTAAAATATTCAGGAAATTGGCTTTGCACTGAATTTTTTTTTTTAATAGAAATAAAATTATTTTAGTTTGTTTCTAAATGGGATGAGGATGAATTATTTGTGTGTTAAATCCTAAAGCTCTTACCTCATAAAGACAGACCTGATGAAATGGCTGACCACAGCGTGGGTCATTGCACACCTGATCCGGAATTGCAGATTCGAGCCGATAAGCGTAGCAAATACCGCATTCAACACTGAAAACCTTAATATATAACCACAATAAGACAAGCTGTTTAAGTCAACTCAAATTAAAGTCAACACTGTCTGTGTACTTTTCAGAAATTGTACAAAAATGTCCAATACCAATAAAGTGAATACATGTCCCAGGTGAAAAAAGAAATAAAGCAATTGTTGCGTATGAAACTTTCATGTTCGAGAAAAATTTCCGAAACTTGTACGAACCCTGGGAAAGTGCATTCGGCAGAGAAATACTCAGGAATCCAACTCTTAAACGGTGCTAGTAAGTCAGAATGCATGAAATAACTTTAGACCACGCCCCCAAAGTATACTTTATTTTTACCTGGGATTACTTTTAATCTAAAAATTTGCATTTCCTATTTAGTCTTTCTGCTGGTCAAGGGTCTGTAATATATTCATCGTATTTGTTTTCCACAGTATGAGGAGACTCAGGTGGACTTATAAACACTATTTGTGCTTGACCCGCACTACATTGAATCCTTCTGCTTAGCCTAACATCTCATCCAGACTAAAGAATCCTTACACATCCCATCATTCCTGTGTTTCTGATCTCATCTACTGTCCATGTTTGCATAACTAGATGCTTTTTTCTCTGTTCAAGCCATTAAAAGGATGGAAGATACAATTTGTACATTTGGTCAAGCAAACTGTTCTTGCTTTAGAATGTTAATGATGGTCAAGTATGAATCTGTGGTACTACAGACTGAAAATAAACAAACACTGCACCCTTTCAACCCACAAGCTGAAAGAGAGGAATCATAAAAAATGCATGCAGGGAAAAATAATAAATGGTTGAGCTATGATTAAACAGCTCTTGATAGCGCCGAAGATTTTGCCACCTTTGTTATTGAAATGATCTTATCTGTAAACAACCCATTTAAAGGAAATCCGTAGCCACCTCTCTAGACGATAAAACAACATAAAGGGAAAGCAGGAAGAAAAATACTGCAAGCTTTAGATGTGATGGTGATGTGAAGCTAATTGTAAGTGGCAGTGTTAGAGTCGAGAATATGCAACATACAGATTTTTCGTGGGTGGCAGGCGATGGAAATTCTATCTCCAACACATCCTTCATATTCTGTAGGACACTGCAGTCAGGGTTCCTATGAGAAGGGGAGGAAATCATAGCTTTATGCACTAATTAAACGCATACAACATAGTCATGATGGTATAATGAATACATTTCAACGATTACTGTCCAGAAAATTCCACCATATCATTCTGTGAATCAACGTTCTGGGCCAAGACAATCCCACTGCGTGGTATAGACTTCAAATTCATGTTACACTCTATTATATACATCCACTGAAAATATCAGTACTAAACATACTGTAGAAATAAGCAAATCTACATGGAAATACTTAGTATATTATGAATTACCACATTTACATAAACAAAGTGTTCTTACCATAAATGCATATTAGCATTCAACTTGTTCCTTAACGGAGTGACCACTAAAAGAAACAAAGAATTACAATTATAAACAGAACTATAATGAAACTTTACACATGTTCATCACGCCTAGGGAGGGTTGTTCCGATAGATGATAGTCAGACATATGGTGGATAGCAGGCTTTCATGACCAGTGTTGGGGAAAGTTACTTTTAAAAGTAATGCATTAAAATATTAAGTTACTCCCCAAAAAAGTAACAAATTGCGTTAATTAGTTACTTTTCATGGAAAGTAATGCTTGCATTACTTTTAAGGTACTTGCAGGTGTTTTTTATGATCGCAAAATTTTAAACTTAGGCCTGCCATCATCATTTCTGACTCAAACTGTTTCCACTCAGTCGCACAGAGTGCGTAATTCTACGTTAATATGTTCAATTTAATTCAGTACATTATTTTATTTTTAAATTGAAAGAATTAAACTGAAAAGTAACTTGCATTAATATTTAAAAAAAGTAACTCAAATTTTAATGTGTACATTTATAAAGTAATGCGTTACTTTACTCGTTACTTCAGAAAAGTAATATTATTACGTATAATGCATGTTACTTGTAATGCGTAACCCCCAACACTGTTCATGACGGTAGTTGGCCATAGTTATTATTTTTATCATCATAGTTTGACATTAACATGAGCATTGCATGCTTTTCCTTACATGGGAGGGTTTGTGGACTTCACTTTGCGCAAGAGGGTATTGTAACGTGTGCGGATTTCTTTTCGTATGCACCTGAACTTGTAATGCGCACGTCTTAGACTCTTCCTTGTACTTGAACATGCGTGACATGGACTCCTTCTAGCCCCTTAACTTGAGGTTGCGCAGGGGTTTAAAACCAGTGAGTGTGTTGTTCCCGCTCCCTGGCATGGGAAATTTGAAAGCACCATGGGCTTTAATGATGCGCTTGGATAATGTCATCAGTTTAAAGAAGATGGCAGCAGTGACAGTGTTGCCCTTAGGGTAAATCACCTTATTTTTTGTCCACCAATCAAGCGGCTTGTCATAAATTAGTACAAAATTAACAAATAAATAAATGAGTAAAATTTGCCCCACCCCTGATACGATCATATATCGGCGATCTCACAGGCTGACGATAGGATGATCGCACATCAACAGATTCCCTTTCACAAACAACGCAAGTCTCGTCTGAGAACATGGGAAATCCCATGTTCAAACGGGGGACGATGGGGATGACAAAATGGCATTTATACCATATGGACTGCTTTTTACATCTCTGATGTCCATCTCACTTTGGACTGTGCCCGCTGCAGCATGACTGCGGTTGTAATGCTTTCGTCATGTATTTAACCTGTTGAATATTTACAATTTGTGATCGAAGCGGCCTTGACATGCTTCTGAGCAGTTTCAATAGTGCCTTTCACACATACAGTCTTTAAATGGTAATTTACTGGTAAAATGGTAAACAGATCATGTGTGAACAGAACCTTTCTGGTAAATCAGTGCTGCTACAGTAATTTACCAGTAAGAGAGGTTGTAAGATTACCAGTTATGTACTGGTAAGCGCTATGTGTGAATGGAGAATATGAATTACCGGCATTTAGAACAGACAATGTCAAAACGTGCTGACAGCTTTGGACCAATCACAATGTTTTGATACAGTTTTGATACCCCCACACTGTTTACAGACGTTTCCACACACACACTGCTTAAAGTCGAGCACACCTGAAGTTAACATTTCTTCACCAACTTGCTTGCGGTTTAAGATGCAAGTTGCTACTCTTCCCCAGTTGTAACCCGAGAGTTGCAGGTTCGAGTCTCATGGCAGGCAGGTAGGTTGCGACTTAACCCCAATTGCAGTGATAGCTACCCAATGCTTTGTGTGTGTGTGTTCACTATTCACTGGGTAGGTTAAATGTAGAGATCACGTTCCAAGTATGGGTTACCATACATTGGCAAATACGTCACTTTCACTTTACTTCACATTTGCTTTCATGCGTAAACTGTCCAAAACATCTTGGTTAAATGTCTATCTAACATATTTGTTTCGTCTTAAAGAGATAGTTCACCCAAAAATAAAAATAATGTCATTAATGAATCAACCTCATGTCGTTCCAAACTCGGAAGACCTGTGTTCATCTTTGGAAACGGTTTAAAGTGCCCATCTTATGACTGCTTTTCCACAAGTTATATAGGTGTATGAGTTCCATAAAGCATGTTTCAAAAGTTGTTTGCTCGAAATAGCTTGTAGGAAAAGATTGTTACCCATCTCTAGTAGCCTCTGTTTCAGGGCAGTTCAGATTGTGCCGTTTTGAGCTAGTCTTACATATTTATGAGCTGCTGCTCCTTTGATCACGCCCCACTACTAACGTCATGTGCCCGTGCGCATGCTCAGTGGTATCGTGATCAGTACAGACCATGCTGTGTTATTATTTTATATATTATTATTATTATTAACGGTTTATGTTGCCAACAGACAAATCATGCAGAAAAGTATCAATAATAAGTACACTACAGGTGAAGAAACTCATGACACACAATGAGTAAATTGTGATGTTACGTTAGCAGTCACAACAATAAACTCGTTTTCCCTGGACAATGCTAACATATTCCCATTATAAAACATTTTCAAACGCATTATTTTCGCAAATTACAGAAATTAAGACCCGGCGGGGGATGTATACTGCTTGTGGACCGCGTGCTAATTGCTAGAAGCTAGCGGGAGGTCCGGACCGTTCGGGGGTTAGCCTCGTCAGAAAAGCCGGGGCGGTAAGGCCCGGTCTCGGTGTGTCAAACTCATCATGACACACAAAGATTCCAGCGTAAATTGTGATGTAGCAGTCTCAACAATACACTCGTTTTCCCTGGACAATACTAACATATTCCCGTTATAAACATTTTCAAACGCATTATTTTCGCAAATTACAGAAATTAAGACCCGGCGGGGGATGTATACTGCTTGTGGACTGCGTGCTAATTGCTAGAAGCTAGCGGGAGGTCCGGACCGTGTATATATCTATGCGGACCGTAAAGTTATTAGAGGCTCGCCTCGTCAGAAAAGCCGAGGCGTACGGTCTCGGTTAGTTTGGCAAAAAGCTTTTAGCTCTAGCATCATAAATGTAGTATTTTGTGACAGAAGATGACAACATACAAAATATAACGTGACTTAACGTACCTTTTGTGATGATACAACGCGATCGCGAATCGAATCCAGTCTGTTACAGATGTGTGAATGATCCATGAAAGTCCAATAAAATACATCCAATTACCATTTTTGTCCACAAATGCATATAATCCGTGAAATATAGATACATAGTCTTTTGTTTACATCAGATTTCGCATGAAGGTCTTATCGGCTACAATCTGAGGACTGTTTGCGTCGTAACACACTGTATATAAGATTACTCCGGGTTCCAATAATCATGCGTTAAAACTTTGTTTTTAAAAGTAGGCGGGAGTATAATCCATAATATCCAAATAGCGCTGTTATTTCCGTGAGACATGATAACAGCACAGAGGGTCTCATTCAAGTGACTGCTCTATGCTCTCTAGCTACCTGGTGGGTGGAGACCTGCGAGTGGGGTGGTGGGCGGGAAAATTCAAACTGAATGTGACGAAACTTTTTGTTACGTCACAACGGAGCTGAGTTTTAACTCGCGCAATCTGAGACTCAAGGCAGAGGACATTCAGAAACCTGTATCTCACTCAAAACAGCATGGATGGATTTTTTTCCAAGTTTGTATGCGTGTGGGAGCATCAGAGACACAAAATAACACCCCAAAACCCAGAAAAAGTGAGTTTTTCATAATACGGGCACTTTAAGATGTTTAAATTTAGTCAGAGAGCTTTCTGATTCTCCATTGAAAATGTACGTACAGTTTACTTTCCATTAGGGCTGCACGATGTGAGGAAAAGTTGCGATGTGCGGTGACATTATTTAATGTTGCGATGACGATGTGAGTTGCGATAAATATTTTATATTTTTTCATGTTTCACATGTCGCGCCTAAAACGCGTGGAAAACGCTAGACACGTAGGTTATTGTCACATGACCTGCACGCTGCACTTGTGTCATTCTGAAAAGTTAAAATGTTTTTGAAAAGCCTGGAAAAAACGAGCGCGTCGCACCGCATGCTCTTCATTTTCACCACAAGGTCTTCGTCTGACAACACATTTTCCTCACTCTTCTCTCCTTCCTCCGCCATCGTTTTTGCTAACAGGCACAGCGTCGCAACTGACACCTCACAAATCAATATGAGCGTAGCTGACTTGGGGGTTCCCCTGATTGGCCTAATAGCATGAACGCGCAAACCATCCCTGCGTCCCAAACCGCCTACTTCCATACTATATAGTATGTAAAAAGCACTACTTCGCCCACTATATAGTATGGAAGTAGGCGGTTTGGGACGAGGGGCATGTCTTTAGGACTAAACGTGATAGGTAAAACGTTTATTACATGTGCTTACCGTTTTCCCTTCATTCATCGCGTCAAGGCTGTCTGTTGCGATGTGTTCATAGCGTGAGTTCATATCGCGATGACGATGAAAATTCGATGTATCATTCAGCCCTACTTTCCATGTCCAGAAAGGTAATAAAAACATCATCAAAGTAGTCCTTGTGACATCAGTGGGTCAGTTAGAATGTGTTGAAGCATTGAAAATACATTTTGGTCCAAAAATAAAAAAAATTACAACTTTATTCAGCATTGTCTTCTCTTCCGGTTCTGTTGTGTATTGTGTGCACAAGACTGAAGTCATGTGACTGCAGTGAAGCGGCTGATGTACGACGCGGCTGACGTGTTATCTGGTGCGCCCCAGCTTTTTTTGTGCCCAAGCTTTGTTACAGTCTGAGGGAGACGCACGCTGTAAGTAAAAAAAAAACCCTTTGCAAACATGTCTAAGGAAAACACGTCAGCCGCATCACCGCAGTCACGTGACTTCAGTCTCGTGCACGCGGTTCACAACAGATTCGGAAGAGAAGACAATGCCGAAAAAGTCGCAATTTTTGTTATTTTTGGACCAAAATGTATTTTGAATGCTTCAACAAATTCAAACTGACCCACTGATGTTACATGGACTACTTCAATTATGTTTTAATTACCTTTCTGGACATGGGCAGTATATCGTACATAGATTTTCAATGGAGGATCAGAAAGCTCTCGGACTAAATCTAAAACATCTTAAACTGGGTTCGAAAGATGAACGGAGGTCTTACGAGTTTGGAACGGGAGTCATAAATGACATTATTTAAATTTTTGGATGAACTGAAGTGAATGTAAAATATGATTTGTGTCAAAACATTGGTTCTGTGCTTTACACAGTGGTATAAATGCAGCGAAGGGACCTTCCACTGTCTGCTCTTAATAAAAAATAAATAAAAAATTAAAATCAGAAACCATTAAATTTTTATTAATTTTAAAAGAATTTGCAGTTTGCATTACCTAACATGAACTAACAATGAAAAATACTTCAGCATTTATTAATCTTAGCTTATGTTAATAGCAGCTTTACATTTGTCATTGTATTAATTTAATGTCAACAAATTTCTTAATATTACATTTTAAAACAGCAAGGTGTTCAATAGCTGTCACGAGAATCATGTGATTGCACTGCTATTGGCATCATGACAACCATATTTACCCAGAAAGCCAAGTTATCTGTTCTGTCACATCTTTAACTATTTATTAAAAGAACATCCACCTTCATTAACGTTTTTGTAAAAGCAATACGCACTGGACTTGTAAGCCAATGGGGACAAAAAGTCATCAACATAAAACATATCAATCAATCTACATGGCAAAAACAAGCCTGAGGGACTGCGCCGTACGAAAGCAAGAACAGTGCTCACCCCCTTAATGTAGCCGACCAGTTTCAATTAACTCTACCTCATCTCTCATTCAGCCTTCCTCACCTGATCGCCGAACACTGACAGACAATGCGCAGCGCTTCATTTCTTACCTCTAATCTCTGTTCTCTCTAAGAAATGCCACAGCAGAACGACGAAAGAGCCGGTCATTTCCCACTGTGACAAACCGTATGACAAAAAGGGAAATATTCAAATAATTCAAATAAAACGTGCTCATCACGCCTGTTCCACCCGAGAGATCAATCTGGGAGAAACGTGATAGGCGCACTCTCTGTTTGTCATTTGTAAATGCAAAAAGCAATATTTCTGTCTGACCCCGCGCTCGGAGGGTCCGCGACTGCCACCGTCTTGACTATTGAAGTGTGGATTTAATATCAATGAATAACATTGCTAGGCAACCGACAATGTGTTCTGTGTGCCATTGTCAGCCGAGCATGACCTTGGATTTAAAGAAACAATCACGTCGGCTTAAATAGTGCAAACTGACCTCCATTCCAGCACCATCTCACTCTAAATCTAAAAGCGTGCTACGTCGCCAACATATTGCTGGCTGTCAGCTCGGCCAGTCCTGCTCAACCGCTCCTGTCTAAACGCAGTAAAGCATTTACAGCATGTGCATTTATGTATAGAGGTAATTGAAAAACAAGAGCGTGCGAGCGAGGCACGAGCTTCTTGCTGCCGCTTGAATAGAGAAAACAGTATCCATGTAAATATGGAGAGATCTGCTGATATATACAATGCCTACCGTGATCAGCCCCGAGCAGGCAACACTCCGGCAGCATTTTGGGGTGTCTGGGGTCAATCTGTACCTTTATTGAGACATTGTTTCCTGGAGAACAACACAACATGGCAGCTCAGATATATTGATATTACTGTAGGTAGACATACTTTGAGAGATGGCAGGAAGATGTGATGATTGCAAATAATGAGATTCAAATGTAGTAATATGAATACTCACACCCTTCCAAACTCGTTTGTTTAAAATCTCTTGACATGTTCATTTACTAAACATTTTGTGCAATCATGACTGTTTGCTTTGGCATAGATATTTAAATCTGGAAAAAGACAAGTGTTTCATGCAAGTTTCTTTTGCTTTTATAATGATTTCTTGGCTTTTAGTTGTTGGTCAAAAGTTGCACACTTAAAAGGGAACATTTCACAAGACTTTTTTAAGATGTCAAATAAATCTTTGGTGTCCCCAGAGTACGTATGTGAAGTTTTAGCTCAAAATATCATATAGATAATTTATTATAACATGCTTAAAATTGCCACTTTGTAGGTGTAAGCAAAAATGTGCCGTTTTGGGTGTGTCCTTTAAAATGCAAATGAGCTGATCTCTGCACTAAATGGCAGTGTCGTGGTTGGATAGTGCAGATTAAGGGGCAGTATTATCCCCTTATGACATCACTAGGGGAGCCAAATTTCAATTAGATTTTTTTTACATGCTTGCAGAGGATGGTTTACCAAAACTAAGTTACTGGGTTGTTCTTTTTCACATTTTCTAGCTTGATAAAAGCACTGGGAACCCAATTATAGCACTTAAACATGAAAAAAGTCAGATTTTCATGATATGTCCCCTTTAAGAATGTCTATTTTAGTCTGATAAAAAAGTTACAGCATACAGGTCTGGAACAACATGAATGTGAGTAAATACCATCATTTCTTTAATGAAAATAAAAGTAATAGATCTGTTTACCGACAGCGATCCTTCTCATTGAATCTGCTTTAGTGGGTTTTTCGGGTTCCAACACCCATGTCTGCTCATCTATTTCATCCATGACCGTCCAAAATTCGGAAAGAGCTTCCACATTTAACAGGAACTGACTGTGTACATGCGCCAAGGTGCTCTGAAGTAGAGGAACAGAAAATAAATCAGTTTTTAAATCAGTTTAATACTTTCGATATGAAGAATACAGAGAATATTATAGCTTTAAGATTTTACCATTTATTTCATTTTCTTAAAAAAAAATCCAGATAATTTACTCACCACCGTGTCATCCAAAATTTTGATGTCTTTCTTTGTTCAGTCAAAAAGAAATGATGTTTTTTGAGGAAAACATTTCAGGATTTTTCTCGTTTTAATGGACTTTAATGGACCCCAAAACTTAACAGTTTTAATGCAGTTTAAAATTGCAGTTTCATAGGACTCTAAACGATCTCAAACGAGCAAAATCTAGCAAAACGATTGTCATTTTTGGCAAACAATATGCACTTTTAAACCACAACTTCTTGGCCTTACCCGGTCCTGTGACGCGCCAGCGTCATCACGTCAAGAGGTCACGGATGACGTATGCGAAACTACGCCCCAGTGTTTACAAGTGTGGAGAAAGAGGACCGTTCTGACGTTGTTGTATGTCGAATGATAATAATTAATAATAATTAATGTCTTTGTGTCAGTTCATTGTTTAAAATGGTCCGCAAATGTGCATTTCATATATGTAACATGTGACCTTTCCACGTCATTACGCAATACGTTAGGTCGCGCTGGCTCGTCACACAGCTGGATTAGGGACAGAAGCTGTGGTTTTAAAGTGCATATTTTTTATTTTCTTGCCAAAAATGACACTCGTTTTGCTAAATAAGACCCTTATGCCTCGTTTGGGATTGTTTAGAGTCCTTTGAAACTGCAATTTTAAACTGCATTAAAGTCCATTAAAATGAGAAAAAATCCTGGAATGTTTTCCTCAAAAAAACATAATTTCTTCTCGACTGAACAAAAAAAGACATCAACATTTTGGATGTCATGGTGGTGAGTAAATTATCTGGATTTTTTTAAGAAAATGGACTAATCCTTTAAATATTATAGCCTTAAACCTAACCCTAACCTTCACCCCAAAATAAAAATTCTGTCATCATTTTCTCCTTCTCATGTTGTTACAAACCCTCATGAATTTCTTTATTCTGATGAACACAAAGGAAGATATTTTGAGAAATGTTTGTAACAAAACCGTTCATGAGCCCCATTCACTTCTATAGTATTATTTTTCCTACTATGAAAGTGAATGGGGCTCATCATCAGTTTGGGTACAAACCTTCTTCAAAGTATCTTCCTTTGTGTTCATCTGAACAAAGAAATTTATACAGGTTTGTAACAACATGAGAGTGGGAAAATAATGTAACAAAACAGCTTTAACAGCTGGTAGAGGCATTTCAATTGCGCTGTTTATACATTCAATTTTTTTAAATCTTGCACTTATTCACATCAAAAATCCAACATTTACATGATCACCAGAATGGATTAGGAAACACAGTTTTGTTCAGACCATTCAAAAGCCAGTAAAAGAAAAAAAACTATAGAACTACAGTATATGTAAAGACAAATGCAGAAATTGTAAAAATACAGCAGTCCTCTGTAACAAATCAACTGAGCAGTATACACAATAAATGCATGTTAGCATCTCGATGTTAGAAAGGGTCACACTCTTTATATCTTCATAATCTTACATTGGCTTGGCTGTCTTGAATAACTACTGAAACCTCCTAAACACATATGGAAGATGTTGATACTGTCCACATGGTCTGGTTTCATATCGCTGCTTTATACAAATTCTTCATGCCTCTGCCGTCAAAAATAAGGGAAGAAAAAGAAAAAAAGTCCCACTGAAGTCTTGCCAAGTCTTCATCAACTACCTGTCAACAAACCATTGATTAAAGCGCCAACCACAAACAAATCAAATATAAAAAGTGACTGAACAGGAAAAGACCAAAACTCATACATCAGCAAACAAGAGAAATTCAGCAAT